>NC_143044.1:2635000-2935000 GCF_057628025.1 Oncorhynchus mykiss
ATAAACAGAGAAAAGTACAGAGAGATTGTTGATGAAAACCTGCTCCAGAGTGTTCAGGACATCAGACTGGGGTGAAGGTTCATCTTCCAACAGGACAACGACCCAAAGCACACAGCCAAGACAACGCAAGAGTGGCTTCGGGACATGTCTCTGAATGTCCTTGAGTGGCCCAGCCAGAGCCCGGACTTGAACCCGATCGAACATCTCTGGAGAGACCTGAAAATAGCTGTGCAGCGACACTCCCCATCCAACCTGACAGAGGTTGGATGAGGAGAATGGGAGGATCTTCAGAGGATCTGTGGGGAGAATGGGAGATACTCTCCAAATACAGGTGTGCCAAGCTTGTAGTGTCATACCCAGGAAGACTCGAGGCTGTAATCACTGTATATATATCACTATATATATCACTATATATATATAGTATATAGTATAGTATACTATATATATATATATATATATATACATACACACACACACACACACAAAACAACTAAATAGAAAACAACTACATGCCATCGCACAAACAGGCTAAAAATACAATTTGATTCAATTTAAAAAATAATTATGTACATTTCCAAATGCCTTTAACCTCAATGTCCCGCATTACCCACCCATTTATAAATCCCCCCCACACACACACGCACACGCACACGCACACACACACACAGACAATTAATGTATCTTTGGCTGACGTGTGAAGCTGCAGCACCTGCAGCACCTGCATCGTGTTCACATGGCAATTACTTACAGATCTTCCAAAAAAAGATAAACAAAAAGAAAAAACACCCAATAGAAAAGGGGATGTAGTGAATACCTCAATTCCTTCCTCTGCTTTAGTGAATGAATACATATATGTTTTTTTCAAACATCTACTAACATACAAGGGTTAACAACACACACCCTTCCGTGCTTGTGTACGGAAATTATTCAGACCCCTTGACTTTTTCCACATTTTGTTACATATTCTAAAATTAATCAAATAAACATTTTCCATCAATCTATAAACAATACCCCATAATGACAAAGCGAAAACAGGTTTTTTGATTTTTTGACTTATTTACCTAAATATGCAGACCCTTTGCTAGGAGACTCGAAATTGAGCTCAGGTGCATCCTGTTAACATTGATCATCCTTGAGATGTTTCTACAACTTGGAGACCTGTGGTAAATTCATTTGATTGGACATGATTTGGAAAGGCACACACCTGTCTATATAAGGTCCCACAGTTTACAGTGAATTATCAGAACAAAAACCAAGCCATGAGGTGGAAGAAATTGTCTGCAGAGCTCTGAGACAGGTCACTCTGTGGAGAGGGGAGAACCTTGCAGAAGGACAACCATCTCTGCAGCACTCCACCAATCAGGCCTTTATGGTGGAATGGCCAGACTGATGTCACTCCTCAGTAAAAGGAACATGACTGCCCACTTGGAGTTTGCCAAATGGCACCCAAAGGACTCTCAGACCATGAGAAACAAGATTCTCTGGTCTGATGAAACGAAGATTGAACTATTTGGCCTGAATGCCAAGTATCACCTCTGGAGGAAACCTGGCACCATCCCTACGATGAAGCATGGTGGTGGCAGCATCTGTGGGGATGTTTTTCAGCGACAGGGACTGGGAGACTATCGAGGCAAAGATAAACAGAGAAAAGTACAGAGAGATTGTTGATGAAAACCTGCTCCAGAGTGTTCAGGACATCAGACTGGGGTGAAGGTTCATCTTCCAACAGGACAACGACCCAAAGCACACAGCCAAGACAACGCAAGAGTGGCTTCGGGACATGTCTCTGAATGTCCTTGAGTGGCCCAGCCAGAGCCCGGACTTGAACCCGATCGAACATCTCTGGAGAGACCTGAAAATAGCTGTGCAGCGACACTCCCCATCCAACCTGACAGAGGTTGGATGAGGAGAATGGGAGGATCTTCAGAGGATCTGTGGGGAGAATGGGAGATACTCTCCAAATACAGGTGTGCCAAGCTTGTAGTGTCATACCCAGGAAGACTCGAGGCTGTAATCACTGCCAAAGATGCTTCAACAAAGTACTGAGTAAAGGTTCTGAATACTTACACTACCATATAAAAGTTTGGGGTCACTGAGAAATGTCCTTGTTTTTGAAAGAAAAGCAAATTTGTTGTCCATTAAAATAACATAAAATTGATCAGAAATACAATGTAGAAATTGTTAATGTTGTAAATGACTATTGTAGCTGGAAACGGCTGATTTTGTACGAAATATCTACATAGCTTGTACAAAGGCCCATGATCAGCAAACATCACTCCTGTGTTCCAATGGCATATTGTGTTAGCTAATCCAAGTGTATCATTTTAAAAGGATAATTGATCATTAGAACACCATTTTGCAATTATGTTAGCACAGCTGAAAACTGTTGTCCTGATTAAAGAAGCAATAAAACTGGCCTTCTTTAGACTAGTTGAGTATCTGGAACATCAGCATTTGTGGGTTCGATCACAGGCTCAAAATGGCCAGAAACAAATAACTTTCTTCTGAAACTCGTCAGTCTGTTCTTGTTCTGAGAAATGAAGGGTAAATTTCCAAGAAACTGAAGATCTCGTACAACGCTGTGTACTACTCCCTTCAGAGTACAGTGCAAACTGTCTCTAACCAGAATAGAAAGAGTGAGAGGCCCCAGTGCACAACTGAGCAAGAGGACAAGTATATTAGAGTGTCTAGTTTGAGAAACAGACACCTCACAAGTCCTCAACTGGCAGATTTATTAAATAGTACCAGCAAAACACCAGTCTCAACATCAACAATGAAGAGGCGACTTCGGGATGCTGGCCTTCTAGGCAAAGTTGCAAAGAAAAAGCAATCTCTCAGACTGGCCAATAAAAAGAAAAGATTAAGGTGGGCAAAATAATACAGACACTGGACAGAGGAAGATTGGAAAAAAGTGTTATAGACAGACAAATCTAAGTTTGAGGTGTTTGGATCACAAAGAACATTCGTGAGATGCAGAAAAAATGAAAAGATGCTGGAGGACTGCTTGACGCCATCTGTCAAGAATGGTGGAGGCAATGTGATGGTTTTCTGGTGCTTTGGTGGTGGTAAAGTGGGAGATTTGTACAGCGTAAAAGGGATCTTGAAGAAGGAAGGCTATCACTCCATTTTGCAATGCCATGCCATACCCTGTGGACCGCGCTTAATTGGAGCCAATTTCCTCCTACAACAGGACAATGACCCAAAGCACAGCTCCAAACCATGCAAGAGCTATTTAAGGGATAAGCAGTCAGTAGTCTGTCTATATTGGATATTATATTCTGGTATTCTGTCTATAATGGAGTGGCAATCACAGTCACCGGATCGCAACCATATTGAGATGTTAACTCTTGGAACTACCCATCCCGGATCTGGGAGAATTGTCATCAACTACACTAATTAGCATAGCGCAGCAGTCAAAAAAATATTACTAGATTCATATTCATGAAATCACAAGTGAAATATAGTGAAACACAGCTTAGCCTTTTGTTAATCACCCTATCATCTCAGATTTTGAAATTATGCTTTACAGCCAAAGCAAGACAAGTGTTTGTGTAAGTTTATCGATAGCCTAGCATAGCATTATGTCCAGCTAGCAGCAGGAAGCTTGGTCACAAAAATCAGAAAAGCAATCAAATTATCTTTGATAATCTTCAAATGTTTTCACTGACGAGACTCCCAGTTAGACAGCAAATGTTCCTTTTGTTCCATAAAGATGATTATTATACCCCAAATTCCTCAGTTTGTTTGTCACGTTATGTTGAGAAATCCACCGGAAATAGAGGTCACGACAACACCGGAAAAAATTCAAATTATATCCATAATATCGACAGAAACATGGCAAACGTTTTTTATAATCAATCCTCAAGGTGTTTTTCAAATATCTATTCGATAATATATCAACCGGGACAATTGGCTTTTCAGTAGGAGCGAGAGGAAAAATGACTCAGCTGGCCACTTACGCAATGTAGTCGTTTACACTCATTCTTCAACATAAAGGCGTGAAACTATGTCACAATGCTGTAGACACCTTAGGGAATAAGTAGAAAAAGGAAACTGGTTGATATCCCTTTCAGTGGCCAAAAGGGGAACACAACGGTTTCAAAACATGAGTCACTTCCTGATTGGATTTTTCTTAGGCTTTCGCCTGCAATATCAGTTCTGTTATACTCACAGACAATATTTTGACAGTTTTGGAAACTTTAGAGTGTTTTCTATCCTAAGCTGTCAATTATATGCATATTCTAGCATCTGGTCCTGAGAAATAGGCAGTTTACTTTGGGAACATTATCTTTCCAAAAATAAAAATAGTGCCCCCTAGTTTCAAGAGGTAGGGAGCGGCTTGACCTTAAGAAGTGCCTATCAAACCAATACAACTTGTGGGAGGTGCATCAGGAAGCATGAGGTGAAATATCCTCAGATTACCTCAACAAATTGACAATTAGAATGCCAAAGGTCTGCAAGACTGTAATTGCTGCAAAAGGAGGATTCTTTGATGAAAGCAAAGTTTGAAGGACACAATTAAAATCATTATTTATAACCGTGTCAACATCTTGACTATATTTCCTATTCATTTTACAACTCATTTCATGTATGTTTTCATGGAAAACAAGGAAATTACTAAGTGACCCCAAACTTTGGATATTTCAGTTTTTAATTTGTAATAAATGTGTAAACATTTCTAAAATCCTGTTTTTGCTTTGTCATTGTGGGCTATTGTGTGTAGATGGAAAAGAAAAAACAACAACAATTGAATCAATTATAGAATAAGGCTGTAATGTAACAAAATGTGGAACAAGTCAAGGGGTCTGAATACTTTCCGAATGGACTGTTTACTTACAGTATTCTACTGTAAAGCAACAGAGGTGTAAAATGAAGTGCTAAGGCGTCAATAAATAGAGAGTCTTGTCTATTTGGCCGGTTTTCATGTGTTTCTCTGTCAGTCGTTCTTAGCGCTCTGTGTGGTGTCCAGGTTGACCATCTGCAGCTCTGTCAGGTTACTGCTGCTGTAGCTCGACTTCTGACTAATCACCATCTGCAACACAACACATCAACGTCAGCATGCGCCACTGAAGACCTCAGTTCCACTTTGCATGCTTTAATTTGTGATTGTTGAGTAACCTTCTGTCACACAATACAAGGTTAGGGTCAACAAGGTTAGGGTCAATTTAATTTCAATTCCATTCCTGTAAATTCATGAATTAAACCAAATTCAAATGACAATTTTTCCTCATTGAAAAGCATTGATACCACCCGCACACACGCCTGCACACATACACACATCCACTGTTTTTTTCGTGCTGTATTTGTACTGTTGCCAGTTTCTTCGGTCTGTGTTGTCCGTTTTGTCTAACATTGTTGTTGTTTTTCAGTCCCTTTTGCCTCTTGCCAGGCCTTCACTGTAAATACGAATTTGATCTTAATTCACTTAATTTATATTTGTTAAGAGAATATCCTGAATTGACTGGAATTGAAATGGAATAGACTCCAACCCTGCTGCCTAAGCACCAAATTATTGACATTAAATTTACTAACTTAAATAATCTCTTTTAGATAAGAAAGCCTTTTCTAAAAGTATCACTTTGCACAAGATTGGTCATTTGTGTTGTTACAGTGTAACTATGTACTCTAACTAGGGCTCTTGAAACACAATGGCTTATATTCTGTTCCTAAACTTTAGTCAATCTGAAATTTCAATCTTGCATGACTTTCTCAATTATAGTAACAAAACCAGTCTTCCAAATAACATATGGTTTTGCTTGTGTCACACGTGTTGTCCAAATGTCATAGGACTATATCATCCACATACAGTAACAGTACAGGAGGCAGGACAAACCCTACCCCTCCACAGTGAGAAGACAGTGCTCTGTCCGGATGCATTAGTGCAGGTCAGTGGCATGCTGGTTGCAGATAGAATATGAAAGTTTCACTTGTAAAATGTAGGTCTTGCCGTACTGGGTGTAGCTGCACTGCCGAGACTGGGATCTGCATGGTGCCCGAGGGTGCCGTAAGGAATACCTGAGGGACAGCACCTAGCCAGAGAGAGACGGACACAAACAACATGAAGAACACAGCACTCTCATCTAAACTAACATTTTATCACTGAATATATACATACACTATGTGCATGGTGTGTAAGGTATACCACCCCACTTTGGGTCATGATCAAACTCACTAGCCTGTCAAAATCAACGTCCTGACTATATAGCTATATTCATACCAGACCTGGGTTCAAATAGGATGCGTTTTCATCCTTTGAGCACTTGATTGAGCCTGCCTGGAATGGGAGCATTTTGAAAGTTCCAAGCTCAATCTGCCCAACTAAAAATATTGGCAAGAAAAAAAATACTTATTGAACCCAGGTCTAATTCATACGTCAATCAACCTCCCCCTCCCTGGTTCCCCATTAGCCCATGACTGATGTAGTCTCACCTGTGTCCCAGCGTAGCCTACTGTAGTCTAGCGTGGTCTCACCTGTGTCCTGGCATTGTCCATGGGACACCTGCATGGCCGAGGGGCCCTGGGAAAAGGTATTGAGCACAGCCAGGCCACCATCGGCCAGCGTGGGCGTGGACGCATACATCACTGTATGGGGGCTGGTGTACATCATGTGACCCGCCATAGATGTGGGCACTGACGATGTGACGATGGTCGCTGGGGGGAGTAGAAAAGAAAGTGTGTGAGACAAAGAAAGATTAGTTTATAAGAGACATTGCCCACCAGATGGCACCACCAGATGGTCCATTCTGTTCAACCTTAGTTGACCCCTCCTAACAGTATTGTAGACTACAACCTTCACCCACTCAGCTCACTCAGAGAGATACGTTAGAGTTAAGTTAGACTATTGCTTCAGCTTCTCACACATAACCAGAGTTGTACAGCCCTGTGTTAATCAAAGGATAGTTACCAGTGGAGACAGAGGAGGTCTGGGATATCTCCGAGCTGCTGTCGTTGGCATGTGTGGTGGGGTGCACCTGGATGGCCTGCAGCTGCTGGGTCATCCCTCCCCCTGGAGGAGAACAGGCAACACCAAACACCTGTTCACTCACCTGTACACTATTCTATCTTAATGTCAGAACACATAAATTATAATAATACTACAATTTCGACCCATACAGTTTTGGACATGGTTTCATACACCTACGTATAATCAACTAAAGTTCATGCCTGCCTCATGCCTGTTATCCATTGTACATCCCCTCTGCAGACAGACAGACTAGTCTCCCTATTTTTTCCCGGAGCACAAATCAGAACATGAGTAACTACATCCGCACAAATGAAAGATAAATACTAGCCATTTATGGAAATATGTAGTAAGGCCTATAACCAATTCCCCCCTATTACAATCACATTTATTTTATAAAGACCTCAAGACATCGGCCTTATCATCCCACGAATCTCAAAAATCACAACTGGGGCAGGGGATGCCCGCTTACCCATTGATATAGGAAGGGGAGAAAAAGGGCTCTGTGTTTCTGTAGCGCACATCTTATACCCAGCACCACACTGACTGGACTGCGCCAGGCTCTAGCAGTGTGCAAGACTTCTCTCTCAACAGACAGACTAGTCTGTGTCTGCCTGTGGAGACTAGTCTATCGACAGACAGACTATTCTCTTTCTTTCTCTCGACAGACGGACTGACCTAGGGAGACTGCAGTGGGGAAGCGGAAGACGGCCTGCTGGCCCTGCTGTGTCAGTTGCGATGAGGTGAGCGTCTGCCCCTGGATGGCCAAGGAGTGCTGGTGCAGCTGGCTAAGAGGAATGGTGGGCGTGCCGGGGGGGAGCGAAGTGCCTGCTGCCGGTTGGAGAGGAGAAAAGGAAGAGTTAAACAGGGGGAGGGTGTTGCATAGACACACTTGGTCATATGGTCCATTGACAGTTTCTTTAGTTGCCCTATTAGGGTTTGAGATTTCAGAGTTTTTTTTGTTTTTTTAAGTTGTTTGTTGTTCCACCTGGCACTGGTCATGTACCAGACAGGTGGTGCAGAGAGAGTGGAGGAAAGGGATAGAGAGGCTCCCAAGCTGCCCTTCAGCCTGCTGTCATAATGGGAGAGTAAAGACAGATGGGAAGAATGATCTGCTACCTCAACTAGCTACAGCTTCAGCCACACTGTCACTACATACAGACTTCACCCAGCAACAACAAGGGTAATACCTTACCATCAGTGACTGTACCACTACATGACATAAGACTTTCTAAGCTTTAAGGTGGTTATTGCCCAGTACTGCATAGTTGTAAGAGACCTGGACCTCCTGTACTGATTTTACCTATTTTAATATCAATATTCCAGTGAGAGTAATACAATGAAATCATGGCAATGCAAATATACAGAATCAAAGATTCCTTTATAAAGGCGACAGCCCCCTTATATTACAGTTTTCACAAATCTGAACCAGAATATATACAAATCAAATCTAAATGTATTAGTCACATGCGCCGTATACAACAGACCTTACAGTGAAATGCTTTCTTACGAGACCCTAACCGACAGTGTAGTTTCAAAAAATACGGATAATAATAAGAGAAATAAAAAAATAACAATATATACAGGGGGTGCCGGTACAGAGTCAATGTGCGGGGGCACCGGTTAGTTGAGGTAGTATGTACATGTAGGTAGAGTTAATTAATTAAAGTGATTGTGCATAGATGAAAAAACAGAGAGTGGCAGTGGCAGTGGTGTGGAGAGGGGAGGGGAGGGGGGGGGGCAATGTGAATAGTCTGGGTAGCAATTTGACTAGATGTTCAGGAGCCTTATGGCTTGGGGGTAGAAGCTGTTTAGAAGCCTTGTGGGCCTAGACTTGGCGCTCCAGTACCGCTTGCCGTGTGGTAGCAGAGAGAACAGTCTATAACTAGGGTGGCTGGAGTCTTTGACAATATTTAGGGCCTTCCTCTGACACCGTCTGGTATGCGATATACAGTGCATTTGGAAAGCATTCAGACCCCTTCACTTTTTCCACATTTTGTTACATTACAGCCTTATTCTAAAATTGATTAAATAAACAATTTTCCTCATCAATCAATACACAATACCCTATAATGACAAAGTTATTATGTTGTTTTATTTTTTTTATGAAAAAAAAAAAAAATGAAATACCTTATTTATATAAGTACTTAGGACTTTGTTGAAGCACCTTTGGTAGCAATTATGACCTCAAGGTGGTTCGTTGCAGTAGCGTGACTTGCGTCTCCACATCAACTGTTTACCTTATGGAGCATTTCACATCTCCAGGAAGTCCTCTCAGTTTGGCTATGTTTTACATGTATAACAAAACACCAGTATCCAGGAAGAAAACGTCTACATCTATGGGCTCAGCAGCTCCTGCCTTTGATTTCCATTGTAATAGAGGGATAATTGGAAGGTCCAACACAATGGCCATCGTGGAGAGGGCTGCCGAGCTCTGCCTATAATTAGTAATGAATATTCAATGAATATTGGGCAGCTAGTGCTGAGATTATTATTTAGTCCTACTTCATGGAGCCCCGGCTCAGACAGAGTGTTGAGGAACCAGGCATTACATTACACCCCTCATTACATCACATCGCATCACATCGTGCCAGAAAAGCTACAGTATCCATCTAGAGAGATGGTGTATAAAATGTGCCCCTTGTATAACAGGATTTGCTATACAGTGCATTCGGAAAGTGTTCAGACCCCTTGACTTTTTCCACATTTTGTTACGTTACAGCCTTATTCTAAAATGGATTCAATTATTTTTTCCCCCTCATTAATCTACACACAATACCCCATAATGAAAAAGCAAAAAATAAAAATATGTCGACAACCAGACCTGGATTCAAATACACGCTTATTTAAGTATTTCTATTCTACATATTTATTTTTTGTGTATTTGATTTTTTTTATTTTTTATAATTTAGCAGAATTACATACTTCTATTTGAAGTATTTAGAAATATTTCCTATAAATATTATTTGAAACTATTTTCAAATACTTGTTTCCAAATACAATTGAAATACCCCTAGGACCAAAAAGACCTGGGTTCAAATGCATGGAAGTACTTTAATGTTTGTATTAAAAAATGTACTTGAGTATTTTCAAATACATTGCAATTTACCAAGTGTATTTCCAAATACATTTCCAAATATTCAACTACTTGTATTTTTTAAGAAAAAATATCCAAATACTTACTTTGAAAGATATGTGAAAGTAATTTAGATACTTTAAAAAGTATTTGAACCCAGGTCTGTGAAGAACTAACCCTCTTGAGTGACACACAAGCATGTGTCACCGAGTTGATCCCGGTGAACACCAACTCCATTGTAGAGAAAGATGTCTATGTATCCCAGTAAACAAACAAACTGCAGTAAATGGTATGCGTTTCTCCTTAGAGATGGGTTGTGTTCATTAAGACACAGACAGACCAGTAGGATTGTCGAGCTTCTACTGTCCGAGAGTACTTAGTACCTCTGAACAGAGTGCCAGACATAATTTGCTAACCTAGTGCCAACTAATTCTACATGTAGAAGTGGGCAAAAAGGAAATCCGTCAGTCGTCCACTGGCGGATGGTGCCTATAACACACCGCGCACAGTCAGCAAGCGAACGAACGGCAAACTAATGGCCCCCTACTGTACAGACAAATATTTGGTCTGGTGAGTTTTCTCCTTTAGCCACCAAGCAGAAGAATACAGGCGCTCATTTTCATTTTCTGTTGCAAAAAATGTCAAAACATGACCCTGGATGCTGACCGGTTATGGTATAGTACAGCATAGCATAGTATTTCTTATTAAAGTATAGCATAGCATAGCATAGCATAGCTATAGTTACCTGACATGAAGGTGAAGCCGCTGGGCAGCTGCATGACCTGCCCTCCGGAGGCACCGGTGGTCTTGAGAATGGTGCCGTTGGCATTGACGTTGCTGCTGGCCGAGACGGGCGCCAGGTAGTTGGTAATTGGGAAGGAGGGCCCGCTGCTTACCTGCATGCTGGTAGAGGTGGTGGGGGCCGTGGGCGTGTGGGTACTGGTGGTGCCCGGGAGGCTGGCCACCGTGAACGCAGGCTTTAGCTGGTCCTGGGAAAGAAGGGAAAATATGAATTATGAGTGGGGCTGTCAAAATAGCAGTTTCATGTTTCCATCAGGAAGTGCAAAAATGTTGTATTTTTTGGCTCTTATCCACGGGACTTACTGACTAACTCAATTACTGACAGACATATTTTAATGAACAAACCAAGCCCATGACAGCACTATTCACTAGAGCTAATGGGGTAGAGAGGAAGTTCATAGCCAAGCAATTACTATTGATTTACTCTAGCAGGTAGCCATTTCCACCCTTTAATATATTGTATGTATATGGTTGGAATTGGCTAAACTTTGAACATTGAGATATTAAATGAATGATAGGAAATGAAAGATACTGGGTTATGTTAGAAGTTAATGGTTCTCAGAAGAAAGAAGAAGGCTTTGGAATGTGTTTGATGGAGGAGAGGAGAGCGATGTGTTGAAACAGGGAAGACAGATGTACATCTGTATATTAGATGAAAGAGGGGTTGAGGTCAGGAGGTGAGGACAGATTCTCCTACGAGAGTAATGAATGTTTGGAATTCTGTTACCCTCTTTATTAGCTTCTGTAGAACCATAAAATGTAAGGATTGGAGAAAAAGGCGAGCGTCTTAAGTAGGATGCATATAAACTGCAATAAAATGCAAATTAATTACTTAAAAATCATACAATGTGATTTTCTGGACTTTTGTTTTAGATTCCGTCTCTCACAGTTGAAGTGTACCTATGATAAAAATTAAAGACCTCTACATGCTTTGTAAGTAGGAAAACCTGCAAAATCGGCAGTGTATCAAATACTTGTTCTCCCCACTGTATGTATGTATGTATGTATGTATGTATGTATGTATGTATGTATGTATGTATGTATGTATGTATGTACAGTTGAAGTCGGAAGATTACATACACTTAGGTTGGAGTCATTAAAACTCGTTTTTCAACCACTCCACAAATGTCTTGTTACAAACTATAGTTTTGATAAGTCGGTTAGGACATCTACTTTGCGCATGACACAAGTAATTTTTCCAACAATTGTTTACATACAGATTATTTCACTCAAAATTCACTGTATCACCATCCAGTGGGTCAGAAGTTTACATACACTAAGTTGACTGTGCCTTTAAACAGCTTGGAAAATTCCAGAAAATGATGTCATGGCTTTAGAAGCTTCTGATAGGCTAATTGACGTAATTTTTGTCAATTGGAGGTGTACCTGTGGATGTATTTCAAGGCCTACCTTCAAACTCAGTGCCTCTTTGCTTGACATCATTGGAAAATCAGCCAAGACCTCAGAAAAAGAATTGTAGACCTCTACAGGTCTGGTTCATCCTTGGGAGCAATTTCCAAATGCCTGAAGGTACCACGTTCATCTGTACAAACAATAGTACGCAAGTATAAACACCATGGGACCACGCAGCCGTCATACCGCTCAGGAAGGAGACACGTTCTGTCTCCTAGAGATGAACGTACTTTGTTGCGAAATGTGCAAATCAATCCCAGAGCAACAGCAAAGGACCTTGTGAAGATGCTGGAGGAAACAGGTACAAAGTATCTGTATCCACAGTAAAACCAGTCCTATATCGACATAACCTGAAAGGTCGCTCAGCAAGGAAGAAGTCACTGCTCCAAAACTGCCATAAAAAAAGCCAGACTACGGTTTGCAACTGTATATGGGGACAAAGATTGGACTTTTTGGATAAATGTCCTCTGGTCTGATGAAACAAAAATAGAACTGTTTGGCCATAATGACCATCGTTATGTTTGGAGGAAAAAGGGGGAGGCTTGCAAGCCCAAGAACACCATCCCAACCATGAAGCACGGGGGTGGCAGCATTATGTTCTGGGGTGCGTTGCTGCAGGACGGACTGGTGCACTTCACAAAATAGATGGCTTCATGAGGAGGAAAATTATGTGGATATATTGAAGCAACATCTCAAGACATCAGTCAGAAAGTTAAAGCTTGGTCTCAAATGGGTCTTCTAAATGGACAATGACCCCAAGCATACTCCCAAAAGTTGTGGCAAAATGGTTTAAGGACAACAAAGTCAAGGTTTTGGAGTGGCCATCACAAAGCCTTGACCTCAATCCTATAGAACTTTTGTGGGCAGAACTGAAAAAGCGTGTGCGAGCAAGGAGACCAACAAACCTGACTCAGTTACACCAGCTCTGTCAGGAGGAATGGGCCAAAATTCACCCAACTTATTGTGGGAAGCGTGTGGAAGGCTACCCAAGTTGACCCAAGTTTAAATTGTTTAAGGCAATGCTACCAAATACTAATTCAGTGTATGTAAACTTCTGACACAATGGGAATATGATGAAAGAAATACAAGCTAAAATAAATCACTCTACAATTATTCTGACATTTCACATTCTTAAAATAAAGTGGTGATCCTAACTAACCTAAGACAGGGAATTTTTACAAGGATTAAATGTCAGGAATTGTGAAAAACTGAGTTTAAATATATTTGGCTAAGGTGTATGTAAACTTCCAACTTCAACTGTGTTTGTATGTATATATATATATATATATATATATATATGTATATATATATATATGTGTGTATATACACATATGTGTGTATGTATATATAAATGTATTTGGCTAAGGTGTATGTATATGTATTTATTCTGAAAGTATTCAGACCCCTTGACTATTTCCACATTTTCTTCATTACAGCCTTATTCTAAAATTAAGTCGTTTTTTCCCACCCTTCATCAATCTACACGCAAAACAGGTTATTAGAAATTCTTTACAAATATATTACAAAAAAAACTAAAATATCACATTTACATAAGTACTCAGACCCTTTACTCAGTACTTTGTAGAAGCACCTTTGGCAGCGATTACAGCCTCGAGTCTTCTTGGGTATGACTCTACAAGCTTGGCACACCTCTATTTGGGGAGTTTCTCCCATTCTTCTCTGCAGATCCTCTCAAGCTTTGTCAGGTTGGAAGGGTAGTTTTACTGCACAGCTATGTTCAGGTTTCTCCAGAGATGTTCGATCGGGTTCAAGTCCGGGCTCTGGGTGGACCACTCAAGGACATTCATAGACTTGTTCCGAAGCCACTCTTGCATTGTCTTGACTGTGTGCTTAGGGTCATTGTCCTGTTGAATGGTGAACCTTCATCCCCAGTCTGAGGTTGTGTGTGTTCTGGAGCAGATCTTTCTGTGCTTTTCTCCGTTCATCTTTCCCTTGATCCTGACTAGTCTCCCAGTCCCCACAGCATGATGCTGTCACCACCATGCTTCATCGTATGGATGATGCCAGGTTTCCTCCAGACGTGACGCTTGGCCAAAGTGTTCAATCTTGGTTTCATCAGACCAGAGAATCGTGTTTCTCATGGTCTGAGAGTCCTTTAGGTTTCTTTTGGCAAACTCAAGGCCCTTCTGGAAGGTTCTCCCATCTCTACAGAGGAACGAGACGTGGTGTGATCATAACAACATACAGGAACTCAAGTCATTCTGTTCACCTGACTTAGAATTCCTCACAATCAAATGTCGACCGCATTATCTACCAAGGGAATTCTCTTCGATCATAATCACAGGCCTATATATTCCCCCCCACGAAGACACATCGATGGCCCTGAACAAACTTTATTTGACTCTATGTAAACTGGAAACCACATATCCGGAGGCTGCATTCATTGTAGCTGGTGATTTTAACAAGGCTAATCTGAAAACAAGACTCCCTAAATTCTATCAGCATATCGATTGCGCAACCAGGGCTGGTAAAACCCTGGATCATTGTTATTCTAACTTCCGCAACGCATATAAGGCCCTCCCCCGTCCTCCTTTTGGAAAAGCTGACCACGACTCCATTTTGTTGCTTCCAGCCTACAGACAGAAACTTAAACAAGAAGCTCCAGCGCTCAGGTCTGTCCAACGCTGGTCCGACGAATCTGATTCCACGCTTCAAGACTGCTTATATCACGTGGATTGGAATATTTTCCGCATTGCGTCCAACAACAACATTGACGAATACGCTGATTCGGTGAGCGAGTTCATTAGAAAGTGCATTGACGATGTTATACCCATAGGAACGATTAAAACATTCCCAAACAAGAAACCGTGGATTGATGGCAGCATTTGCACGAAACTGAAAGTGCGAACCACTGCTTTTAACCAGGGCAAAGGTGACCGGAAACAAGACCAAATACAAACAGCGTAGCTATTCCCTCTGCAAAGCAATCAAACAAGCTAAACGTCAGTATAGAGACAAAATAGAGTCGCAATTCAACAGCTCAGACACAAGAGGTATGTATGTGGCAGGGTCTACAGTCAATCACGGATTACAAAAAGAAAACCAGCCCCGTCGCGGACCAGGATGTCTTGCTCCCAGACAGACTAAATAACTTTTTTGCTCGCTTTGAGGACAATACAGTGCCACTGAAATGGCCCGCTACCAAAACCTGCAGACTCTCCTTCACTGCAGCCGACGTGAGTAAAACATTTAAACGTGTTAACCCGCGCAAGGCTGCAGGCCCAGACGGCATCCCCAGCAACGTCCTCAGAGCATGCGCAAACCAGCTGGCTGCTGTGTTTACGGACATATTCAATCAATCCTTATCCCAGTCTGCTGTTCCCACATGCTTCAAGAGGGCCACCATTGTCCCTGTTCCCAAGAAAGCTAAGGTAACTGAGCTAAACGACTACCGTCAACACCTCCGTCATCATGAAGTGCTTTGAGAGACTAGTCAAGGACCATATCACCTCCACCCTACCTGACACCCTAGACCCACTCGAATTTGCTTACCGCCCCAATAGGTCCACAGACGACGCAATCGCAACCACACTGTACACTGCCCTAACCCATCTGGACAAGAGGAATACCTATGTGAGAATGCTGTTCATCGACTACAGCTCAGCATTTAACACCATAGTACCCTCCAAACTCGTCATCAAGCTCGAGACCCTGGGTCTCGACCCCGCCCTGAGCAACTGGGTACTGGACTTCCTGACGGGCCGCCCCCAGGTGGTGAGGGTAGGTGACAACAACTCCACCCCGCTGATCCTCAACACTGGGGCTCCACAAGGGTGCGTTCTCAGCCCTCTCCTGTACTCCCTGTTCACCCACGACTGCGTGGCCATGCACGCCTCCAACTCAATCATCAAGTTTACGGACAACACTTCAGTGGTAGGCTTGATTACCAACAATGACGAGACGGCCTACAGGGAGGTGGTGAGGGCCCTCGGAGTGTGGTGTCAGGAAAATAACCTCACACTCAACGTCAACAAAACAAAAGGAGATGATTGTAGACTTCAGGAAACAGCAGAGGGAGCACCCCCCTATCCACATCGACGGGACAGTAGTGGAGAGGGTAGTAAGTTTTAAGTTCCTCGGTGTACACGTCACTGACAAACTGAATTGGTCCACCCACACAGAACCTCAGGAGGCTGAAGAAATTCGGCTTGTCACCAAAAGCACTCACAAACTTCTACAGATGCACAATCGAGAGCATCCTGTCGGGCTGTATCACCGCCTGGTATGGCAACTGCTCCACCCACAACCGTAAGGCTCTCCAGAGGGTAGTGAGGTCTGCACAACGCATCACCGGGGGAAAACTACCTGCCCTCCAGGACACCTACACCACCCGATGTCACAGGAAGGCCATAAAGATAATCAAGGACAACAACCACCCGAGCCACTGCCTGTTCACCCTGCTATCATCCAGAAGGCCAGGTCAGTACAGGTGCATCAAAGCAGGGACCGAGAGACTGAAAAACAGCTTCTATCTCAAGGCCATCAGACTGTTAATAAACAGCCACCACTGACATTGAGTGGCTGCTGCCAATGTCACGCCCTGACCCTAGATTGCTTTGTATGTTTCTATTTTTCGTTTGGTCAGGGTGTAATGTGGGTGGGTATTCTATGTTGTATGTCTAGGCGTTGTATTTATATGTTTAGGCCTGGTATGGTTCCCAATCAGAGGCAGCTGGTTATCGTTGTCTCTGATTGAGAACCATACTTAGGCAGCCTGTTTTCCCACTATGGGTGTGGGTAGTTGTTTTCTGTTTTGTGTGCATCACCTGACAGAACTATATCGTTCTCGTTATTCCTCATTGTTATTTTGTTTAGTGTTCAGTTTTGATCAAATTTACAACATGAACACTTACCACGCTGCACCTTGGTCCTCTCCTTCTACCTATGACAACCGTTACAGCCAACATACTGACTCAACTCCAGCCACTTTAGTAATGGAAATTGATGGACATTTCTGTAAAAATGTATCACTAGCCACTTTAAACAATGCCACTTAATATAATATAATATAATGTTTACATACCCTACATTACTCATCTCATATGTATATGTATATACTGTACTCTATATCATCTACTGCATCTTTATGTAATACATGTATCACTAGCCACTTTAAACTATGCCACTGTGTTTATATACCCTACATTACTCATCTCATATGTATATACTGTACTCGATACCATCTACTGCATCTTGCCTATGCCGTTCTGTACCATCACTCATTCATATATCTTTATGTACATATTCTTTATCCCCTTACACTTGTGTGTATAAGGTAGTAGTTGTGGAATTGTTAGGTTAGATTACTCGTTGGTTATTACTGCATTGTCAGAACTAGAAGCACAAGCATTTCACTACACTCGCATTAACATCTGCTAACCATGTGTATGTGACAAATAAGATTTCATTTGAACTAGAGCTCTGTCAGAGTGACCATCGGGTTCTTGGTCACCTCCCCCGATTGCTATGTTTGGCCAGGCGGCCAGCTTTAGGGAGAATCTTGGTGGTTCCAAACTTATTCCATTTAAGAATGGAGGACACTGTGTTCTCGGGGACTTTCAATGCTTTTTGGTACTCTTCACCAGATCTGTGCCTCAACGCAATCCTGTTTCGGAGCTCTACGGACAATTACTTCAACCTCATGGCTTGGTTTTTTGAAAAAGTCAAGGGGTCTGAATACTTTCCGAAGTCACTGTATATATGGAAAAATACACATTTTAAAATATTGAACAGTCGATTGGTCGAAAGAACAGACTACTCTTGGTCGACCACCATTTTATTTTTAGTCGGAGACAGTCCTAAGATGCATTTACACACCTGAAAATGTCCGTAGCCGAATGTCAGTCAATACAGTTTCATGTACACTCCCCTTGCTTGAACCAATCAAATGCTTGTAAATGCATGGGGGGATTGAACGAGTCCAATACACACATCTCATTAAAGAGAATCGGAACCCAACCACTTACTGCACTTAGGCCTACTGGACATCAATACCACAGCATTTACTCCAGTGTAAACACATGTCAGTGGATGGAAAAGTAGTGTCAAGTACTCCGCTTGTATCAGCATAATAGGACTAATGACATGTTTTAACAGAGCCTTATTGTTTTGCCTTGATTGTCTCTCTGTCCTCAAAATCATCGGAGTGGAATCATACCAATCGAACAACAAACAGAAATAACGAATGCAAATTATTTAACAAAGCTGTGTAATAAGTTGGCAAGAAGTGGTAGTATAGTGTACATCATAATAACATAACATAAGCATGATTATGTGAGGGTACACAATAGGGTCGGGATGATACCTGTATCACAATACTCATTAGTATGCTGGCAAGGAAACAAAACACAAAGATTTAACTCCTTTAGGAAAAGCCCTGATGTTGAAAACAGCCCTAATGTTGGAAACAAACATCATTATGTTTCCATCCAGAGTCACATTTATTTATTTTCCAAATTATAGGACACAATATTTTACATACAGCAGGTTTTTAAAAGGCCCAAAGAGTTATTGTGATGTGTATCGTCACAACCATAGTATACAACAGTAAACATTGTTGTGAGTGGGCTGCAAGGAAAGATTGTCTACATATACAGCAGGTTTTTAAAAGGCCCAAAGAGTTATTGTGATGTGTATCGTCACAACCATAGTATACAACAGTAAACATTGTTGTGAGTGGGCTGCAAGGAAAGATTGTCTACATATCAGACACACACACCCACCCACACACACACCCTGTTGATAGGGCTATTTCAGAAATCCTTAACATCAGTATTATTACAAAACACACTGGTTGGATGGACTGTCATTGTGATCTAGATTATTTTCAACTCTGAGGGAGGGTTTCCCGGACACAGATTAAGCCGAGTCCTGGACTGAATAGCAAACTCAATGGAGAATGCACATGCTTTTTAGTCCAGGACTAGGCTTAATCGGTGTCCAGGAAACTGCCCCCAAAAGTTTGATTTCATACTGCCACTGCCATTCATATAAGACAGACAACACTACCAAAAGACAGGAAAGGCAGAGCAGACTGCACACTGAATGCAGAAGAAATAAATGTCCTATGACAGAAAAAAGCTTTTGGATTTGGATGAAGATTTACACTTCAACAGGTCAGCGGCACAGGACATACTGCTCAACACAGACCAGGCCCTAATCCCCAACACTCGGAAGAGAAACAGACGGCAATATAGAAGCCGATGTGCGGGCACCCTGATGAAACTCGTCTGCTCGTAAATAAACTACCTCTACCCTCTGGTCTATTGGGTCTAGCTAAGGAACCTGGGACTAAACACCTCCTACTGCGACTGGATCCTGGACTTCCTGACGGGCCGCCCCCAGGTGGTAAGGGTAGGCAACAACACGTCTGCCATGCTGATCCTCAACACTAGGGCCCATCAGGGGTGTGTAATTAGTCCCCTCCTGTACTCCCCGTTCACCCACTGCGTGGCCAAACAACTCCAACACCATCATTAAGTTTGCTGACAACACACCGACAACGATGAGAGGTCAGAGAACTAGCAGTGTGGTGCCAGGAAAACAACCTCTCCCTCAAAGGAGCTGATCATGGACTACAGGACAATGCGGGCTGAACAGGCCCCCATTAACATCAACGGGGCTGTAGTGGAGTCGTGAAGGGGGCACGACAAAACCTTTTCCCCCTCAGGAGACTGAAACGATTTGGCATGGGTCCCTAGAGCCTCAATTTTTTTTTTTTTTTTTTACAGCTGCACCATCAAGAGCATCCTGACCAGTTGTATCACCACCTGGTATGGCAACTGCTCGGCATCTGACCGTAAGGTGCTACACAGGGTAGTGTGTACGGCCCAGTACATCACTAGGGCCAAGCTTCCTGTCATCCAGGACCTATATAATAATAATAATTGTCAGACTCCAGTCACCCAAGTCATAGACTATTTTCTTTGCTTCTGCACAGCAAGCGGTACGGGAGCTCCAAGTCTAGGACCAAAAGGCTCCTTAACAGCTTCTACCCCCAAGCCATAAGACTGCTTAACAATTAATAAAATGGCCACCAAACTATTTACATTGACACCCACCCTCCCCCTCCACTTGTTTTGTACATTGCTGCTACTCGCTGTTTATTATCTATGCATCGTCACTTCACCCCTACCTAAATGTACAAATTACCTTGACTAACCTGTACCTCCGCTCCGTACCCCCTGTTTATAGCTTTGTTACTGTTATTTTATTGTGTTACTTTTTATTATTTTTTACTTTCGTTTATTTGGTAAATATTTTCTTAACTCTTCTTGAACTGCACTGTTGGGCTTTTAAGTAAGCATTTCACTGTAAGGTCTACACTTCGGCGCATGTAACAAATAGTTTGATTTGATTTAATCCACAACATCACCCCTGCCAAGACCCAGCGCCCACATCACTCTCAGCCACATGGCCTAAAACAGCACTATTTTTTTCTCTCTGTCGCTTACACACTTTCAACATTTTGATAAAGCATTTGACCATTCCATTGTGTTAAAAATTTAGTATTGGTTAATTTCCAGTTTTTATGTATGCATTATTTCAAGATTGATGAGAAAAGTATCATCCAACCCATCAGTATTTCCCTGCACCCTGATATACCATGTCTTGAAATATGCAGACAGATGGATACAAATTTAATTTACGTTGTAATACTTCTAACAACCAACTTTCGAACTCCACCCATAACTTTTGGACTTTATAGTATTCCCAGAAGGCATGGATTATTGAGTGGTTATTAGTTTTACACTTCAGAAATGACTCTGCCGTTGTGCTGTAGAATGTGAATTTTGTCTCTGTAACGGTTTTCTTGAGGTGATGGAGAGGCGGACCAAAACGCAGCGTGGTGGTTATTCATGGTTCTTTAATATAGACACTATACATGAATAAACTAACAAAACAAGAAACGTGGAAAAACCAAAACAGCCCTATCTGGTGCAAACACAGAGACAGGAACAATCACCCACAAAACCCAACACCAAACAGGCTACCTAAATATGGTTCCCAATCAGAGACAATGACTAACACCTGCCTCTGATTGAGAACCATATCAGGCCAAACATAGAAATAGACAAACTAGACATGTAACATAGAATGCCCACTCAGATCGCACCCTGACCAAACAAAACATAGAAACATACAAAGCAAACTATGGTCAGGGTGTGACAGTCTCGTGTAATATATTTGATACATTCATTTATACTGGATTAAGCGTACATTTTCATGAACTGTAATTTTGTTGGTTATGTTCCAATATCCCATCAATTAGTTATTTTTAAGTCTTGCTTCCAATAGTTTATCATTTTTGTTCTACAATATTGTCTGTTGGATAGACTCTCTGCAAGGTTTTGTATATCTTACTTATCATATGAATATCCTTTTCTAACTCAAATAGGATTCCCTCAAATTTGCTCTGATGTCCAAAAGATTTCAAATAAAAATGTCTTGATATGAAACTTAAGTTGCATCTACTGTATTTAAAAATATCTACATTGGTTAGTCCAAAATGGCTTTTTAATTCTATCATGGAATAAATACAGTTTCTTCAGTTTCCCATGTGGACCAATTTATCTGTGATTTCTGAAAAGCTATCCAAGGATTGTTCCATAGGATTGTGTTTTTAGGTCATCCTAGTTGTTATCGACAATATACCATTACTACCACTATGTCACAGTATTTTTTACTAGGTGTCTTCGGGACTTGCCTCAAATTAATATTAATGATGTACATCAAATTGTTAAATCAGCCTCCGAAACTCCAGCTAGCAAGAATGAAAAGGGATTCAAGATGTATATAGGAAGCTACATAGACAACTATGAAGGTGAGTACCAAGTCAGTGACAGATATAACGTTATCTAGCTACAATCATTAGGTAATTTAACAATTAACTGTAGCTAGCTAGTTACATCGTAAAATGATGTAACGTTGACAGAATCTACCTGAGAATGTGCGTATTTTCGTTAGCTTGGTTAAGTTATGCTTGCTAGCTATATTTGCTAGCTAAAAATAATTGTTATTCATGTCTTCTACACAGTATCTAACAAAGATACGTTGACAGGAGAGATCACCGTGAGGGCTGCCTGTCACAGGTCCATGAGGAAGAGTGAAAAGCCGCACAGCATGAGAGCAGGGAAAGGTTATAGATAGCTACTAGGGACCTTGTTAAACATCTCCTGTGGGACACTGTCATCATGGTCAAAATGTGTTGGAGACAGTGTCAACGTTTAATCTTAGGCTCTATGCATTATACCGCCTCCAACGTTCTAATTTACTTCCGATCGGGTTGATGACTTCCGGAGCGAGATCTGCTATTGTTTTTATCATTAGCTTACTAGCCATTATCGATGCATTTCTGACTGAAATAGTTCGCAATGACTACGTTTAAATTACAGCCCCGCGAAGGAGGTGCTAATGAACATTGTTCAGTGCCTCTGTGTTCAGTTTCTTCCAAATGTAATGGTATTGTGAGCTATCATTATTTCCCGGTATTACCGAGAATAAATATAAAAACTTTAGGAGCCATGCCATTCTGAAGAGATTTATGGAAATATTATTCCATTTAATTAGATCTACTTTCATATTGTTAATTAATGAAATAAAGTTCTTTATATATTTGTTGTCAATTATTAAGCATCCTACGTATTTTATACTTATTTGTGGTCCACTGTAGATCATGAGTTATTATTTTCCCTGTTGATATTATTTACGTTTTTTCCACATTCATTTGATATCCTGAGATTTTAGAGTATTCTGAAAATATTCTTATCAAGGGGGGCATTGCGTTTTCAATATTGGTCAGGTATATCAGGAGATCACCTCAATTAGGTTTAGTTTATATTCATGTTTACCAATACCGGTTATGTTTAGGTCCTGTCTAATTATTTCTGCAAGTGGTTCAATTGCCAGTGCAAACAGGAGGGGTAGAGGAGACATCCCCGACGTGTGCCCCTTTCTAAAGCAATTGCATCAGATAAATTATTTGGTATATTTTTGCTTTAGGAACTGTATTTAATATTTTTTTAATAAAATGTATTATTTCAGCTGGAAAGTAACCTGTTTGGGATAGGGGGCAGCATTTTCACTTTTGGATGTATGGCGTGCTCAGAGTGAACTGCTTCCTACTCTGTCCCAGATGCTAATATATGCATATTATTATTTGTATTGGATAGAAAACACTCTGAAGTTTCTAAAACTATTTGAATGATGTCTGTGAGTATGACAGAACTAATATGGCAGGCGAAAACCTGAGAAACATCCAACCATGAAGTGGGAAATCTGAGGTTTTTAGTTTTTCAAAGCTTGGCCTACCGAATACACAGTGTCTATGGGGTCAAGTTGCACTTCCTAAGGCTTCCACTAGATGTCAACAGTCTTTAGAAACTGGTTTCAGGCTTTTGCAATAAAGGAGGGGGGAATGGGAACTGAATGAGTTAGTGGTCTGGCAGAGTGTCTCAGGCTCGTGAAGCACGCTCCCGACAGACTTAGGTCTCGTTCCAGTGCTTTTCTACAGACAATGGAATTCTCCCGTTGGAACATTATTGAAGTTTTATGTTAAAAACATCCTAAAGATTGATTCCATACATCGTTTGACATGTTTCTATGACCTGTAACGGAAATGTTCGAGTTTTTGTCTGGACATAGTGCTCACGCCTCATGATGATGGATTACTGGGCTGAACACACTGAACAAGTGGCTATTTGGACATAAATTATGGACTTTATGGAACAAATCAGTCATGTATTGGTGAACTGGGATTCCTGGGAGTTTCTATGGCTTCCCTAAGGTGTCAACAGTCTTTAGACATAGTTTCAGGCTTTTATTCTAAAAAATGAGCGTGAAAGATCACATTGCGTAAGTGGATAGCTGGGGGCTCTCTGCGCTAGAGTAAAGCGGCCATTGTTTCTCCCGGTGTTATTGAAAAACCTACACACCCGGTTGATATATTATCGAATATATATATTAAAAACAACATGAGGATTGATTATAAAAAAACGTTTGACATGTTTCTGTGGACATTATGGATATTATTTGGAATATACAGTGGGGCAAAAAAGTATTTAGTCAGCCACCAATTGTGCAAGTTCTCCCACTTAAAAAGATGAGAGGCCTGTAATTTTCATCATAGGTACACTTCAACTATGACAGACAAAATGAGAAAAAAAATCCAGAAAATCACATTGTAGGATTTTTAATGAATTTATTTGCAAATTATGGTGGAAAATAAGTATTACCTCAATTACCTCGTACCCCTGCACATTGACTGGGTACCGGTACTCCTTGTATACTGTAAAGCCTTGTTATTTTTTTGTGTTGATATTTCCTTTTTTTAGTTGCTAATTCTTACTTTTTAACTCTGCATTGTTGGGAAAGGGCATGTACAGTTGAAGTCGGAAGTTTAACATTTAGTTGGCTAAGGTGTATGTAAACTCAGGTTCTCACAATTCCTAACATTTAATCCTAGTATAAATTCCCTGTTTTAGGTCAGTTAGGATCACCACTTTATTTTAAGAATGTGAAATGTCAGAACAATTGTAGAGAGAATGATTTATTTCAGCTTTTATTTCTTTCATCACATTCCTAGTGGGTCAGACGTTTACATACACTCAATTATTATTTGGTAGAATTGCCTTTAAATTGTTTAACTTGTGTCAAACATCTCAGGTAGCCTTCCATGAGCGTCCCACAATAAGTTGGGTGAATTTTGGCACATTCCTTTTCTATAGGATTGAGGTCAGGGCTTTGTGATGACTACTCCAATATCTCAACTTTTTTTGTTGCTCTTAAGCCATTTTGCCACAACTTTGGAAGTATGCTTGGGGTCATTGTCCAACTGGAAGACCCATTTGCGACCAAGCTTTAGCTTCCTGACTGATGTCTTGAGATGTTGCTTCAATATATCCACATAATTTTTCATAATTCTATTTTGTGAAGTGCACCAGTCCCTCCTGCAGCAAATCACCCCCAAACATGATGCTGCCACCCCTGTGTTTCACGGTTGGGATGGTGTTCTTCGGCTTGCAAGCCTCCCCCTTTTTCCTCCAAACATAACGATGGTCATTATGGCCAAACAGTTCTACTTTTGTTTCATCAGACCAGAGGACATTTCTCCAAAAAGTACGATCTTTGTTCCCATGTGCAGTTGCAATTCGTAGTCTGGCTTTTTTATCATGGTTCTGGAGCAGTGGCTTCTTCCTCGCTGAGCGGCCTCTCAGGTTATGTCAATATAGGACTCGTTTTACTGTGGATATAGATACTTTTGTACCTGTTTCCTTCAGCATCTTCACAAGGTCCT
The DNA here is from genome assembly GCF_057628025.1 of Oncorhynchus mykiss. Lineage (NCBI taxonomy): Eukaryota > Metazoa > Chordata > Actinopteri > Salmoniformes > Salmonidae > Oncorhynchus > Oncorhynchus mykiss. The sequence continues at coordinate 2,660,567 of NC_143044.1, forward strand.
TTGCTGTTGTTCTGGGATTGATTTGCACTTTTCGCACCAAAGTACATTCATCTCTAGGAGACAGAACGCGTCTCCTTCCTGAGCGGTATGACAGACGTGTGGTCCCATGGTGTTTAAACTTGTTCATCTGTACAAACAATAGTACACGTGGTACTTTCATGCGTTTGGAAATGGCTCCCAAGCATGAACCAGACTTTTTTTTCCTGAGGTCTTGGCTGATTTCTTTTGATTTTCCCATGAGGTCAAGCAAAGAGGAACTGAGTTTGAAGGTAGGCCTTGAAATACATCCACAGGTACACCTCCAATTGACAAAAATTACGTCAATTAGCCTATCAGAAGCTTCTAAAGCCATGACATCATTTTCTGGAATTTTCCAAGCTGTTTAAAGGCACTTAACAATTGTTGGAAAAATTACTTGTGTCATGCACAAAGTAGATGTCCTAACTGACTTGCCAAAACTATAGTTTGTAACAAGACATTTGTGGAGTGGTTGAAAAACGAGTTTTAATGACTCCAACCTAAGTGTATGTAATCTTCCGACTTCAACTGTACATACATACATACATACATACATACATACATACATACATACATACATACATACATACATACATACATACATACATACATACATACATACATACATACAGTGGGGAGAACAAGTATTTGATACACTGCCGATTTTGCAGGTTTTCCTACTTACAAAGCATGTAGAGGTCTGTAATTTTTATCATAGGTACACTTCAACTGTGAGAGACGGAATCTAAAACAAAAGTCCAGAAAATCACATTGTATGATTTTTAAGTAAATAATTTGCATCTGTGTTTGTGTTTGAAAAATGAGTTTAAATGACTCCAACCTAAGTGTTTGTAAACTTCCGACTTCAACTGTAAGTAAGCATCACACTGTAAAGTCATAGACAGTTCTCTCTGCTACCGCACGCGAACCGGTACTACAAGTCTGGAACCAGAAGAACCTAGAACAGCTTCTACCCTCAAGCCATAAGACTGCTAAATAGTTAGTCCGGGTATCTATTTGGTTATCTGCATTGAACCTTTTTGCACTAACTTATCACATACGCTGCTGCTTACTATCTGTCACTTGATTCCTAGATATAACTACCTCAAATATCGTGTACCCCTGCAAATGGATTCGGTACTTGTACCCATTGGAAATATACAAGTTATCATTACTCATTGTGTATCTATTATTACTTTTTTTATTATTATGCGTTTTACTTTTCTATTATTTCTCTTTTTTATTTCTCTCTGCATTGTTGGGAAGGGCCCATAAGTAAGTACGCTTCTCACTGTTAGTCCACATCTATTGTTTACAAAGCATGTGACGAATAACATTTGATTCGTGATCAGTGCAGGCTACTGCAGCAGCAGCAAACCAGAGTAACACCCCTGTTGGTTTTTATATGTGACTGATTGAGTGGGTGAGAGGTACTGGATGCACCATGGACTACAGAAGCTTTACTGATAGGGCCCTCCTCTCACTCACACACACTTGCAACCCCACCAACATAAACCCACAGTCCCATGTCGCAGACAGGAAAATAAGGAAGGCATTTTGGGGCTATCACAAAATAGAGGTAGAGGTTCAATAAATGACATCTACTCTCAAATATTTCCATTGAGAATATAATGTACATACTAAAACGCATAGTATATGAGTCGTGTCCACTACTAGACATTAATAATTTGTAAACATGCTCCTTATCAGAGACTAGACAAATGAGTATTCCTGACTGCCAAACAGACAGAAGGGAGCAGCATAAGCATGGCACAAATGCAAAGCAGAGCAGTGTCCATACTCTCCAAACCTCAAGTCTAATCCACACAGAGAAAGAGAGCTCTACTAGGCCAAGGTCCTTTCCCTCTTTAGTTAAACAGCACAGGGGGGGGGGGCGTGAGATGTGTGTTGTGCTGCTTCTCTACTTGAGAGCTTATCTCGTCTGCAGCCGGCTTGGTAGCAATTGAGCCTGAGGTCGAGAGTGCAAAAATTGGTTAATTTATACATAATTTAGTCTTACCAATATGTGCCATCATATCATGTAATCACAGTTGTGTGTCTATCATATGGCCAATATTTATGTGCATGCATGTCTGTATGTGTGGGATAGGATAGCAGTAGATCTAGACAAAAGAACTCTGTGCCTCTGGTGTTTGGGTTCAATCACATCAAATCAACAGAGATATATCGACCCGAGAGGAATAGCCCAAAATGCACTGAATAACTACTATAGTGCTTCTGCCAGGGGCTAAAAGGAGAGAGTGACAGGGTGAGGACCAGTTGTTAGCCGGCAAGACCACAGGGTGGGAGTGAGGGTGTGAGGAGTGTCTGAGGTATTCAGGAGGGAGGGCCATGAGGGCCAGGGTTGGGACAGGGGACAGAGAGAGGACAAGGGTGAGTGTATGAACAGCTGAGGGGGCAGTAGACAGCTGGTGGGAGGGAGGGGGGGGGGGGTAACCCAAGCACCTCGGGAGGGGAGTTAACCCTTTCCACACCAGCTGGGTCGACAGGGCAGGAGGCCAGCCGGCGTGAAGAGCCACAGGCACAGCCTGAATAGATGTCATGTCGCAGCCCTTTGGTCTGACATGAGTGGTATGAGAAGACTGCGTTCTTGTGACACTCAAAAGCATCCTTCTTCAGTAGTAGCAGTAAGTAAGCCTTGTCTGAACCATAGGGCAGGAGTGAATCTCCTGTTTCTGAAGTGTGAGGTAGCTTGATGAAGTACATCCCCTGGACAGGACGCTAGTCTGTCTCAGGGCCTTACCCCCAATGCCAAACAGAGAGACATTGGTTCCCAATTTTAAAGTCCACCAACCTTGCAATCTCCGGGCAGACATTGCTTCAGTACAGACCTGGGATTCAAATACCACTAAGTATTTCAATTACTTTCACATAAGTTTCGATGTAAGTATTTTGAAAAAAAATATTTGAAAGTACAAGTAGACGAATATTGGAAACTATTTGGAAATACATTAGGAAAGTATTGGCATGCATTTGAAAATAGTGAAATGCACAGATACAAATATTTAAAAACGTCATGCATTTGAACCCAGGTCTGCTTGGCAGTGTCGTGTTCAATACCACCTAAAGCAAGACCGATTCAAGACCAAACCCGGAGAGGGGTGAGACAGAGTCGAGACCAGGAGGGGAACAAGGGGTCCGAGACCCCTCGCCACCATAATAAGAGTTAAAAATGTCCAGTATTTCTGTGTTCATATTTCAGAAAAACATATGGATTCTTTAGACATTCAGAATGTTGGAAAAATGCATGCTGAGGGAAAATAGAGCCACTCAACAAATTATTACTACCCCTCTTCAGTTTTTGTTTGAAAGGAAAGGGTTAACACTGAAGAGAAAAAAGATCCAATCGGGATTTTTCTTTAGTGGTCTCTGGGAAGATAAATCTAACTAGCATAAGTCAACAATTGGCTTGGCCATCAGAAGCTAGATAGAAGGTGTGTGCCATTCAACTGTATTAGGGCAACAGTTGGAGTGACAGTGGACTCAACCAATGACATTTTGACTTGTAATTGGTGGGACACTTTTTACAAAAAAAACATTGGTCTGTGAGCTGTCCCATGCCAAAACCAGTTGAGAGCTGTGCGCTCTTGATGCCTGCAGATGATGTTCAGCTGAAACTAGGCTATGTGTTGTTTTGCAACTGTGTAGGCTACTTTGTGCATGATTTCTCTATTGTGCTACATAATTGATAAAACGTATACCTCCACCACACTACTTTGATAAGCATCAGTAGGGATTAAGAAGTGCATATACGCAACGCCCATTGATTTTTTGGGGGGTATACGGCACCTGCGTATAGCCTCCACTACGCCACTGGCCCTTTGTGTTTTACAAAAAGTGCACTCTTCTACAGGAGTGTATTGGTATTACCGTTGCTGTACTTTCAGCATCACAAACCTGTCACACACTGAAGGCCTAGGACCAATAGGATCGCTATTGCACAAACATGTCTATAATAGATATAAAGACTGCACGTATTAATGTTTCAAGAAAGGAGTGTATATATTTGACCCAGAGACAAGACCGAGACACTCAAAATGTTGTCTCAAGCCCGGACTCGAGTACTACAACATTGCTGTTTGGTCCTAGGGGTATTTTAAACTTATTTGGAAACAAGGAGGCTATTTGAAAATACTTTGAAATACTTAAAATAGAAGTAGTTGATTTGAAAATACTCAATTTACTATAGGGCAGCTGACCATGCTGTAAGACACATCATTATCAACATTACGTGATCACATTTTCCATAGGCCTTTGTCTGAGCAGGAAACTCCTACAGAAATGGGGGCATTGGACTGAATCGAAGTAAGTCAAATATTGCCACCAGTTGCACTAATACTCTTTCAGTTTAGCCACGCTATCTCTATGGCCAACTTATCATTGTTCCTCAAACATGTTTGTTTGACCATCTCACTCTGCCTCTACTCTCTCCTCTGAAGAGAGGCTTTTTGGCTTTTGGTTCAGACCGACCTGGAAAAAATATGTTAAACCAAGTTTCTTTTCAACATACTGATGTTGAACATCAGTTATAGTTTTGGTTGAAAACACTAAAAAAGTGGTGAAATATACTAATTTGAACCAGATTTCAACCACAGCCTTGCATTAGTCTCTCCCCAAAGCAACGAACTCTGAGGCTGCAAGCCAGGCTAGCAGTGTATTAAATGTAGCCTACCACAGTGCACTCGAGTTACTCCTTCAGTCCGGTGGTACAGAAGAAAACATCTGTCCATGACATAAAGATTCCACTTATGGGAGCCAACTCTACGAGAGCAGCATTACATTTTCTTGAAACTCTCCTCCAGTAGTATTCTCTACCTGAAACCTGTCTCTTTCTGTCATTCAAGCAAACACTACTCATGTCACACAGCTGCATTTATTTATGAAGGGTGCACTATATTCTTTTGTCATTTTTACATAGGACCTTGGTGAGAGAAGCTTAGTCACTAATGGAACCTCAGCCCCCACACCCCCTACTCATTTTTTTTCATCTCCAGCACTGCAACCATCTCTAAGGAAACCAAGACTGACGCAGAGAAAAACACTGACGCAGAGAAACACACCACTTAATATAATGGAGCAGCAACAGGACTTAACAAAGTACGTCCAAATAGATTGTTCGGGGTAAAAAATTAAATAAAAACGTCTGTGCTAGCAACTAGTTGGGACAGGAGTTATGGATGGGCTAATGTATCGATCTGCCCCCTCCAGTGAGAATGCATGTACTTAAATACCCTCTTACATCTGAGGAACAATATTATACTACTTAAGCCAGGAGAGATATTACCAATCATTTTTACACACACAGACATGGTCAAATTTCTACGTAACACACGCACGCACAGCGCACACACATACACACAATGGCCTGTCCTTGTGCTCGTTCTTCTATTTAACTGAGGTGACAATCTATAAGTAATGTTGTGATGATAGATAAAGTGAGGGGAAATGAGAATTCCCCCCCCCCCCCCCCCCCCATTGGAGGCTTGTGAGATGATTCAGTATTCATGGGAGGTTAAACAAATCTCAAATGAAGGTGACAACTGGCAGCCCACCACTACATCAGATCCTTTTCTGCTTTGAGTGTCCATCGTAGCTAGCTACAACTTCACTGGTAGCTGTCTGTCCCCCTAATAATCTCCCATTTGCTGGCTCAGAAACTCACGCACTGGCACCCTGCCAGCAACATGGAATTCACGGCTCCTTTTGGGGGACTTCTAAAAAAGGCAAGGCAGCCCAAGTGGAGGAGGTGCAGCCAATGGCAGCTGGCCTGTCCACTTGCTCGCTGTAAAATAAAAGGGGGGGTAACATAATGTCACACACAGCCCTCCCTCTCTTGCACAGCGACACATTGCGCTCACCTTCCCCCCATCCACCCACTTCCACTAAATGTGTCACAGACTCCCTATTTAGGAGTAACCTTGTGATAAGGCTACATATCTCAGTAAATTAACTTTCCATTATCTCAATGACACTCAATTGTCACAGAATGCCCCCTGCCCTGCTGCAGCCCTCCACAGCCAAAGCTCACCTTGTGTCCAGAGAGACACAGTGGTACAGTGGTGGGAGAGCAGAAGTAGAAAAACTTAATTTACCTACAGCAGTTTTCCATCAACTGGAATAATATAACAGACCTGATTCATTACTATGGGGAATGAGGACTAAATAGAGAAAATTAAGCTTTAAATGATTTGAATAATGAGAACATTATAATTCAATATTATTAATCCCTGAGTGGCAATTATTGTACAACTGAACTAATTGATCACCAATATCTAGAAAAACAAACATTTTAAATCTTAGTTTGCATTCTCTGGCCTAGTGGTGTCTTTGTGTGGGAGCTCTGGTGAGAAGAATGCAACAATGTTACAACAGTGGTGGTGAGGAAACACGATCTGCGCTAACAACCGCTGCACTAACAACCACCCCAATTACAACTACGACAATACTAGCAGCCAGGCAGAGAGAGCGGGAGGGAGGGAGTGCAAGAGAGGGGGCATGGTGTCACTAGGATGCTACCCTTACACACAGATCTAGGATCAGTTTACCCTCCCCAAATTATAACCATAGCTGTTATGGAGAAAAAAAACACATGCCTTAGATCAGTGTCTTGAGTAACCCCACTAACAGGGAACAGGGAAATACACAGAAAACTAAAGGAGATAGAAGTGACAGATGTAGAGAAAACCTATTGAAAGTAATCATATGATGTACAGTAGTACACACATTAAGCTACGACAGGTTTCCAAATGTCACATGATGTTCGCAGCATGGCTCGACTGCATCTTGTCACGTGGGTGCTGCTGACCTAACTCTTCTGTTTCACCTTGCACCCGTCCCTCCCTTCATCTCCCCCTCTCCCTCCACCAACCAGACCAAAAGGTGAAATGTTTAGACTAGTTTCTACAGTATGTATGACATAGTGTTCTCAAGACCAATGGTATCTAGAGACTTCAGGGAAGCACAAAGCAGCAGCCTTGAAAACTAAAGCAAAGGGATCCAGAGTTCATCATGGCTACAGTAACCATCTGCCAGCATCTAACAATACAAGTGTTGATCCCCCACATGTATTAAACTTGGATTGCCTTTACAATGAAACCATACTCAAGAGTCTCTCTCTCTCACACACACATTGATCTTCCACACGATAACTGAACTGAGGCCCCATCACCAACCATCCACAGTCTCAATGACAAATGACATCCAAGTGGACATATCACTGATAACAGCCAAATGTTTCCATTCCATTGGTCTTCTTAAATAATATATCCCTATCTACACCCCCCATCCCCCCACTCAAATGTACATACAACCCACCACCACATCACTGTTGCAGGACTCCAAAGACAGCTGCAGCTTATAAGGAATGTGAGGAGCCTCAGCCAAGAGAACAGGCAGGGAAACCATACCATATATGGCCTTGGAGGCAGAATCCATTTTTTTTTTTTTTTTACCAATGAGTGAAGCGGGCATTAGTGACTTAACAACCCAAAGGTTGATCACCATCCTCAAGGTAGACAGCAAGTAACTGGCTTGTGAAAACATGAAATGAGCACATAGTGTATGGTTCTCTTCAAAGGAGGTCCTCTTCAAAGGAGTGTACTTAAATCAAGTCAACAGCGGAGGAAATCCCGGTGGCTAGCACGTGACTATGTAAGCAACAGCACCACAGTGTTCCATTGGGTAATGAAGCACATCTGACTATAAAGAACGTCCAAATGGCTTTAAAACATTGTAATCTCTTTCCACTGCACATCACAAAGCCTACTACCTTTTTAGAACAGTATCAGGTATATCACTGCACAATTAGAATAGCAATATTGAGTTTCTCATGAAAAACCCTTCTTCCACTAATACAGTGAGTAACTACAGTGAAGTGCTCATGCTGAATCAGCATGCAAAAAAACAAAAACTATTATTCTAAAAGGTAAAAAAAGATGTATTGTATTATAGACATTATAGGACGACATGAATAATCATACTGTAAAAAAAAAAACATCCATACATCCATACATACATATACAACCGGCTGTACGCTTCTCATAATACAACCCCGACCTGCCTTGACCTACAGGTTTATAGTCAGGGGTTTGAGAGCTTTTCTGTGCCAAGTTCAGCGAGGTAGATGAAGATGACTTCTAATCCATTCTGTCGAGTGGTTTCGTGTTCCACTACTTTGGTCTGTCTTTACACCCCTGCTTCCTGCCACAAGAGACGTAACCAGGCTGTTTGAGCCAATAAAAAAATATTTAGTAGATAATCAAACAAAACCGCGAGCAACAAGCCAAAAGAGGTTGCCTTGAGTTTACACAAAGGTTTAAAACAGGTGACAAACCACAGCTCATTCTATACATACCAGTAAGCTCATTCTATACATACCAGTAAGAGTTTCCATAACTGAATGTGAATCTGATGAACTAGTCTAGTTCTCCTCTGCTGTGCTTGGCTATAAAATTCTGGGGGGATTTGACTGAGAATCTATTATAGTAACTCTCTGGTGCAATATCTTTTTTAAGTAAGTGGCTATGTTGACTGCAATTACTGTATTCCTTTAGCATTGAAATACAGACAACAGTTAACAAACAAAAAAATAGCAATGCCATTCTTTGTAAACACTTGGGAACCGGACAGCATGTACAGTACAGGTAAAGTGATAAGCAGAACATGCAGATGTGTTCTGTTTCTGTTCCAAAGCCAGTTTGTTCTGGGTCATTTTCATTAGGGCACTCTGTAGCAAAAAGTTTTGCAACGGAAAATGAAAATGAGGGTTCATGTACCTTGTTTCAGTCCATTTTTTTGTATGTTCGGTGCCTAATGAATACGACCCTGGTCCTTATGGTGAAGAGCAGCAGCAGAACTCACCTTGGTCTCCCCAAGGCTCTCCGACTCAGACACCTGGTAGGTAAGGTCCGTCTCCTCGAAGCCTGTGGCGCTCATACGCTGGTCAGTGGAGGGGTCGTTGCGGGGCGGGGAGTCCGGAGAGTTGAGGCACGTCTGGATGAGGGCCTTGCCTGTCTCGCTGGTGATCATGGGCTGGAGCTTCCGCGTGGCGAACGTGTAGACGTGGCCTGTCTCGCTGGCCACCAGTAGCAGGACCTGGGTTCCTGTCAACGTGGAGAGCTCATAAGCCTGTCATGGCAGGGAGGGAGAGAATCAGCATCAACATCCAATATCAGTTTCAACATCCATATCAGCTTCAGTTTTAGCATGAGCATCAACATCAGTCTGCATCATGTGCCAAAATAAACAAAGTAAGCTGACATCCCACCACATTCTTAATAACTGAAACAAATTATTTAAAACTTTCCTTACCAACACAGACAAGACTTAATTGTAATAGGAAAAAACATAGTTATTGGTGGTGTTACCCACAGATAACTGGTTGAAATTGCAGCCAACTAGCCAAGAAACACACTGCAAGTCTAAAAATACCTCTCTGGTGAATTCTGGACATATAGCACAAATGTAGCTAAAATATCATGAGATAAAAGGTCCAAGAATACAGTGTGTTATTGTGAGAATAATTGCATTCCTTATGATGGGTGTCTTGGTTGTAAGGGAGAGAAAGGAAAGGGGGAGTGGTAATAACCATGTACAGTGCCTTCGGAAAGTATTCACACCACTTGACATTTTCCACTTTGCTACGTTACAGCCTTATTCTAAAACAGATTTTTTTTTAAATACATTTCAGCAATCTATACACAATAACCCATAATGACAAAGCGAAAAACAGAAATACCTTATTTACTTAAGTATTCAGACCCTTTGCTATGAGACTCTAAATTGAGCTCAGGTGCATCCTGTTTCCATTGATCATCCTTGAGATGTTTATATGGCTTGATTGTGGTAAATTCAATTGATTGGACATGATTTGGAAAAAAAACTAGCCAGGAGGTCAAAGAAATTGTCCATAGAGCTCAGAGACAGGATTGTGTCGAGGCACAGATCTGGGGAAGGGTACCAAAAAATATCTGCAGCATTGAAGAAGGTCCCCAAGAACACAGTGGCCTCCATAATTCTTAAATGGAAATAGTTTGGAACGAGCAAGACTCTTCCTAGAGCTGGCCTCACGGCCAAACTGAGCAATTAGGATGAGAAGGGCCTTGGTCTGGGAGATGACCAATAACCCGATGGTCACTCTGACAGAGCTCCAAAGTTCCTCTGTGGAGATGGGAGAACCTTCCAGAAGGACAACCATCTCTGCAGCAGTCTACCAATCCAGCCTTTATGGTAGAATGGCCAGACGAAAGCCAATCCTCAGTAAAAGGCGCATGACAACCCACTTGAAGTTTGCCAAAGGGCACCTAAAGGACTCAGACCATGAGAAACAAGATTCTCTGGTCTGATGAAACCAAGATTGAACTCTTTGGCCTGAATACCAAGTGTCACCTCTGGAGGAAACCTGGCACCATCCCTACGGTGAAGCATGGTGGTGGCAGCATCAAGCTGTGGGGATGTTTTTCAGCGGCAGGGACTGGGAGACTAATCAGGATTGAGGCAAAGATGAATGGAGCAAAGTACAGAGAGATTGTTGATGAGGTCCTGAACACTCAGAGCAGGTTATCAGACTAGGTTAGACAATGCAGGAGTGGATTCGGGACACGTCTCTGAATGTCCTTGAGTGGCCCAGCCAGAGCCTGGACTTGAACATCTCTGGAGAGACCTGAAAATAGACCTGATAATGCTCCCCATCCAACCTGACAGAGCTTGAAAGAAAAGAATGGGAGAAACTCCCCAAATACAGGTGTGCCAAGCTTGTTGCGTCCCAAGAAGACTATGCTGCAATCGCTGCCAAAAGCTGCTTCAAAGAAGTACTGAGTAAAGGGTCTGAATACTTATGTAAACCTGATATTTCAGTTTTTTATTTTTAATAATTTAGCAAACCTGTTTTTGCTTTGTAATTATGGGGTATTGTGTATAGATTGATGAGGAAAATGTTTAGGCTGTAACGTAACAAAATGTGGAAAAAGCCAAGGGGTCTGAATATTTTTTCAAAGGCACTGTAGATCTTAAATAGAGCACATGAGCAATGACTCCACTCACAAGCTGTGAAACATTAGAACATGAGCTGTCCCGCCTTGTCATACATTACACCAGACATCACACACACACACACACACACACACACACACACACACACACACACCAGTGGTATAAGTAACTAACCTTGCACGAGCGAGCCGGAACAGCTCATAGGAGCAGGGGCCTATCTCCTGTTTCTGTGGCGTGAGGCATCTTGATGTGCAAGTACACTCCCTGGACAGGACACTAGTCTATCACAGGCCCTTTCCCCCAATCTGTCTCCTTAATATGGAGTGCCAATCAGGGACGCATCAGGCCCCATTTTTGGTCTTTGGTATGACTCGGTCAGAGATCGAACTCCCAACCATCCAAACTCAGGGTGGACACTAACCACAAAGCCAGTTGTATAGTGTTCCACGAATACAGCACAGGTCTTGCATCAGATATGCAACCCACACCATGAGCTATTCTCACACAGACTTATTGTTGCACTTGGAGTGAACCTTGTGCACTCCCTAAGAGAGCCTTTTGATTTACTTGAGTGATCAGTAAAGTGTAGGATGCTTCTGGTGGCACGTTTTTCAGAGAGAAAGGGAGAAAAGGAGAGAGATGTAGAGTAGGCAGACTACCATTACCATCACCTTAATGAATACAATTTCTGTTGGCTGATGAATGATTTCATTGCTAGCCACAGGGTATCATTCTGGCAGAAATGCAGAGTAGGAAGGAGGACTAGAGGATGGCTGTCATTCACACAACCAACAATCGCTTCTTTACCTTTATCAAATAGCCTATGCTAAATCATAGGATCTATACTGTTAAACTACAGTGCTGTTACTACATGAGAAATTTCTGTCAAACAGTACTCGCATCAAAAGTATCAATACAGTTACTTTAAGTTACATTCTCTCAAGGAACTTACCGGTTCCTAGCTTTCAAGGGACTTTCAGACATCACAAGGTTTGGAAGTGTGGCAACATGTTACTTTGTTCATTGTTAGCCTGTCATCTCATTTTCAGATATGATGTACTGCATTCATTTAATGCAGCAATTGGACAATGCTGAAGCTACTCAGATGATTAGATAATCATTTGGCAGGAGTGAAATGCAACTCCACATGAAATAAAGGTAGAAGGGCCTCCCGAGTGGCGCAGCGGTCTAAGGCACTGCATCGCATCACTACAGACCCGGGTTCTATTCTGGGCTGTATCACAACTGGACGTGTTCGGGACTCCCATAGGGCACAATTGGCCCAGCATAATCCGGGTTAGGGGAGGGTTTGGTTGGGGGGAGGGGGGGGGGTCGTCTTTACTTGGCTCATCGCGCTCTAGCGACTCCTTCTGGCGGGCCGGGCGCCTGCAGGCTGACTTTGGTCACCAAGTGAACAGTTTTTCCTCAGACACATTGGTGTGACTGGCTTCCGGGTTAAGCAGGCAGGTGTTAAGAAGTTTGGTTTGGTGGGTCATGTTTCAGAGGATGCATGACTCGACCTTCGCCTCCGGATCCCATTGGGGAGTTGCAGGGATGAGACAAGATCAAAATTGGAGGGAAAAAGGGGAAAATAAATAGAGGGTCAATGAGTGTATGAGCAACTTCCAACACTCTTTCTGTGGGTCTGTCATACTTGCTAGGCCAACGGTGCAGGCTTCACTTCTAGAGCTGATGTGTCTAATGAACGAATCAAAGACAGCCAGCTTCTGGAAATATATGCATGCTCTGAAAAGCAGCGAAGATGAGACCTGTGGTTGGCTGGACTCACTTCACCATTTAATTATTCAGCTTCAGTGGGCCCTGCGGAAATATTCTTAGAAATGGAGTGCATAGAGTATGCAGCGCTCAGTAACACTTCCAATTGATTTTATCCATAATTCAATGAGAGGATGTCTTGCTGTACCAAGAACTGTGTGATCAGCTTGTCTCAGCCATACCAGGGCTATATGTGTGTGTGTGTGTGTGTGTGTCAGGGTGGCTTGGCCAATACCCAAGTGCACGGCTTGATAACTACATAGTGTTGAAAATGGGAGTTTGTTCATTCCTATTTGTACCCTCTGTCATTCTAGCTTGTTTGCTTTATAGTCCAGGGCCTGAGCAAAAAAAAACATTACGTGGTGGATTAAAGCATGAAATTTGGTACAAACATTCTTCAGGCGATATGAAAACATCCCAGAAGGGGTGCCCATTTCAAACTTCACCAGGAAACGTGTTATTGCAAAAATACTAAATGGTTGCCATAATAGCTGGTATTTGACCCGAAGAAAATGTATGCAAGTATGATGCAACAGATAAAATCATGACATTTAGTGACATATCAAATCGAGGTTTGTCACATACACAGACTAGCAGATGTTAAAGCAGGTGCAGCGAAATGCTAGTGTTCCTAGGTCCAGCAGTGCAGTAAGTGTCTAACAGTACAATACAAAAAAAGCAGTACAAATACTAATACACAAATAATCCCCCCCCCCCCCCCCCAAAAAAAGAGTCAAAAACAAGAAATTAACAAGTATCAGAATGAGCAATATCAGAACAAGCAATGTCAGAGTCTAGAATACTAATATGTGGTGTGTATAGACAGTATGGACAATATACAAGTAAGAAAAGGTATCTATGGCAGTGGTTATATAGGGTGAGCTATGTTGAGAATGCAGTATGTACATATAAACTGTAATGATTTGAGTAAATAAATCAACAAAACAATATTTCACAAATGCTACTCTTATCTGTTTCCAACTACAGAAACGATTTCAGAACAACAATAATTAATAAGTGATCAGTGTTCAATGACTATATATACATAGGGCAGTAGACAAAAAATACATGGTAGAGTACCGGGCAGTAGCCGGCTAGTGACAGTGTCTAACGTGCAGGGCAGGGAACCGGGTGGAGGCTGGCTAGTGATGACTGTTCAACAGTCTGATGGGCCCAGCTTTGATGCACCTGTACGGTCTCAGTCTGGTAGCAGGGTGTGACAAGCCGGGACTTGGGTGGCTGAGGTCCTTGATTATCTTTTTGGCCTTCCTGTATCACCGGGTGCTGTAGATGTCCTTAGGGTAGGCAGTGTGCCCCCGGTGATGTGTTGGGCTGACCTAACCACCCTCTGGAGAGCCCTGCAGCCCGACAGAATGCTCTCGATGGTGCATCTGTAGACGTTTTGGAGGGTCCTTGGAGCCCAGCCGAATTTCTTCATCCTCTTGAGATTGAAGAGGCGCTGTTGCGACTTCACCACGGTGCCGATGTGGAGGGAGCATTTCAGGTCCTCAGTGAGAAACTTGAAGCTTTTGACTCTCTCCACTGCGGCCCCATTGGGCATGCTCACTGCAGCCTCCTCAGTTCCTTCGTTTTATTGACATTGAGGTTACACCTACTCCTTGTAGGCTGTCTCGTTGTTGTTGGTAATCGGGCCTACCACTGTTGTGTTGTCAGCAAACTTAATGATGGTGTTGGAATCTTGTGCGGCCACGCAGCATTGGTGAACAGTGAGTACAGAAGGGGACTAAGCACATACCCCTTAGCGGCCTCCGTTTTGAGGATAAGCGTGGTGGAGCAATTTTGTTGCCAACCTTCACCACCTGGGGTCGAGGTTCAGACCCAGGGCTCTGAGCTTAGTGATGAGCTTGGAGGGCACTATGGTGTTGAAGGCTGAGTTGTAGTCGATTAACAACATTCTCACATATGTATTACTCTTGTCAAGGTGGGATAGGGCAGCGTGTAGTGCAATGGCGATTGTGATATGAAAACATCCTAGAAGCGGTGTTCATTGTGAACTTTAGGCAGGAAGCGGAATTCAGAATGGCTGCCAATGTAGATGTAATGAATCCATAGTCATGTTTAAAATAGCTTAGTAAGTGTTATTTTCAGAAAAATAACATTAAATTAAGTGATAAAACATCAAATGTATTCCTTAGAGGCAATCAACAGTTGAAACAATAAAGCAGCCTCCTCGCCCCTGTTGTTTCAGTAAAAAGCATGATGGAGCTGGCGAAATGTAACCAATTATATTCAGAAACAGATTTGGATGCACAGACTGACCATACATGATATCAAAATTATAGTTTAACAATGTTTTGTATAGTGTTTGTTTATTTTTTACTTTGTTTACAAACAAGCTTCCCTATTGATCTTGAGGGACAATACAATTATCCTGCCTAGACTAGTCTACCACACCACAATGCAATGAATAATTGCATTATTGTTTATAAGGGAGTACAAAATTCTACTGCAGTGAAAATGTCATTTGAATAACGGTGCAAAAGCCCAGTGATTTGAGTGTTTCATTCCATTTGGATCAGTCGTGGATCTACTCGACAGTTTAAGATCTAGAAAGGAACAGTAGCATGCCAGTTTGCCTGTAATTTTACTTCTGATACCCATGACTGCGTGGCCAAGCACCTCTCCAACTCAATCATCAAATTGGCTAACGAGACAGCCTACAGGAAGGACGGGAGGTCCTTGGCAGAGTGGTGCCAGGAAAATAACCTCTCCCTCAATGTCAAATAAAATGAAGGAGCTGATCATGGACTTCAGGAGACAGCAGAGAGAGCTCTCCCCCATCCACATCGACGGGGCAGCAGTGGAGAGGGTGAAAAGCTTAAGTTTCTTGGCGTGCACATCACTGAGAACCTGAAATGGTCCACTCACATAGACAGCATGTTGAATAAGGAGGCAGGAGGCTGAAGAAATTCTGCTTGGCCCCTAAGACACTCACAGACTTCTACAGATGCATCATTGAGAGCCGCAGGGCTCTCCAGAAGCTGGTGCGGTCAGCCCAACACATCTCCGGGGGCACACTACCTGCCCTCCAGGACATCTGCAGCACACAGTGTCACAGGAAGGCCAAGAAGATTGTCAAGGACCTCAGCCACCTGAGCAATGGCCTGATCACCCCACTACCATCTAGAAGGAGACAGTACAAGTGCATCAAAGCTGGAACTGAGACATAAGCTGTTTTTCAATCTCCAAGCCATAAGACTGTTAAATAGTCACCACTAGCCGGCCTACACCCAGTACCTTGCAGGGGTCTTCATGGGTCCAAAAAGTTACACCCGAGGACAAATCAGAACTGACCCGAATGGACCCCCAATTTTTTTAAATAAAATAACAAAAATGGGGACCTGGACGGACCAGAGAATAATCAGACCTGAATGGACCCGAGGAACACTCGACATAAGGTACTGGTCAGGTCTAACAGGTCCGGGTCTAGACCAGAATGGGCACGGGTGACAAAAAATATGTTTATCAACTAAGTTGCTTTTCTGGTTAATGAATAATTCTTTATAGATGTTGGCTAGGCCTTCTATATGTCAATAAATTCACCTTATTAGCAGAACCGTGGAGCCGTGGTCGGGTCTATCAGCTGTAGTTACATAGACCCGAGACCAAAGTTAGAATTTCAGAGCCAAACCCAATCGAGCCCAGGTCGAGTCTTGGGTATATCAGTTCCACCCAGACCCATAACGACATCTAGTACCCTGGCCTGAACCTTAGTCACTGTTACTAGCCATCTACCACCCTGTACTCTACCCTGCACCTTAAAGACTGCTGCCCTATGTACACTGGTCACTTTAATAAATGTTTACATACCGTTTTACCCACTTGATATGTTTTTCCACTTCTCAATTGACGAGTGTTGTTGATTGTGTGCCCACTGGCGCCACTTTTTTGTTTTTAGCTGACAGGAGTGGAACCCGGTGTGGTCGTCTGCTGCAATAGCCCATCTGTGACAAAGGTCGACTAGTTGTGCGTTCCGAGATGCAATTCAGCACACCACTGTTGTACTGAGCCATTATTTGTCCGTTTGTGGCCCGCCCGTTAGATTGCCATTCTCCTTCGACCTCTAATATCAACAAGCTGTTTTCTCCCACAGGACTAACGCTGACTGGCAACTGTTTACTCCTGTCCTATGCCGTGCCTTGATTCTATTACTATTGATGATATCTGGAAATGTACATGTACACCCTGGCCCATATACTGTTGCTAGCCCCAATTCTGACTTGTGCGTTGATATCTGCTTCACTGATTTCTGCTCTCGTAAAAGCCTGGGTTTTCTGCACGTTAGCACTGGAAGCTTATTACCTAAAATGGATCAATTTAAAGTGTGGATTCACAGCTCCAATCCAGATGTGTTGGTCATTACGGAGACGTGGTTAAGAAAGGGTGCTTTGAATACCACCAAGTCTGTCCCCCCAAAAATGTATTTGCTGGTTTTAACAATTCAACTTTCAAATATCTCTTTGTTGACTGTTGCTGGGTGCTATCGTCCACCATCAGCACCAGCCTGACTTTGTCCTGCTTCGTGACCTAAACTGACACACTTAAACCACCTGACCAAGTCCTAAAGCAATGGGACTCCCTGAATCTTTATCAGATTATTACCAATCCCACAAAGTGTGACTTCAAACACCCAGGCAAGGCTACTCTCCTCGATGTTATCCTCACAAATAATCCTGATAGGTATCAGTCTGGTGTTTTCTGTAATGGCCTTAGTGATCACTGTTTTACTGCCTGTATTCATAATGGCTGCTCAGTGAAAAAAAACGGTCCTGATTTGTGATAGGACGTTTGCTAAAAAACTTTAATGAGCAAGCCTTCGTTCATGAACTGGCCTCTGTAAAATGGTATGAATCAGCTTGATACCCTCTGTCGAAGACACTTGGCTATTCTTGTTTGATATTTTCAGTGGTATTGTTAACGCCCCCATAAAGAAAATGTAAAAAAAATAGGTTCAGCCCCTGATTCGACCGTGATGTTGCATAGTTACTCCACCTCAAGAATTGCATTTGGTGAAAGGCTCGGCACACGCATACTCAGGCTGACTGGCTATCCTTCAGGCAAATGAGAAATAAGTGCACTCAGGCTATCCTGAAGGCCAAAGTTAGTTACTTTAAGGAGCAGTTCTCCCTCTGTGCGTCTAACCCCAAGAAGTTCTGGAAAACGGTTAAAGACCTGGAGAATAAACCCTCCTCTTCACAGCTACCCATGTCCCTTAATGTTGATGATGTGGTTGTTACTGACAAGAAGCACATGGCTGAGCTCTGTTATAAGCCTATTTCTATGTCGCCCTGTTTATAAAAAGTGTCAATAATCAACTGACTGGCTTTCTTAATGTCTATAGTATTCTCTGGGGTATGCAATCTGGTTTCCTCTCAGGTTATGGATGTGTCACTGCAACCTTAAAGGTCCTCAATGATGTCACCATTGCCCTTGATTCTAAGCAATATTGTGCTGCCAGTATTATTGACTTTGTCAAAGTGCCACCAAAAGAAGCTCGTCAAAGGTAAGGCATGAATTATATTTTTGTTTCTGCGTTTTGTGTCGCGCCTGCAGATAATAGCATTGTTTGCTTTCGCCGAAAAGCCTTTTTGAAATCTGACATGTTGGCTGGATTCACAACAAGTGTAGCTTTAATTTGCTATCTTGCATGTGTGATTTAATGAAAGTTTTATTTTTATAGTAATTTATTTGAATTTGGCACTCTGCATTTTCCCTGGCTTTTGGACCAGAGAGGTTAAGGAGAAGTCTATCTTTAATTCTGTGAATAACACTTGTATCATTTATCAATGTTTATTATGAGTATTTCTGCAAAATCACCGGATGTTTTGGAATCAAAACATTACTGCACGTAACGAGCCAATGTAAACTGAGATTTTGGATATACATATGCACATTATCGAACAAAAAACATACATGTGTTGTGTACCATGATGTCCTATGAGTGGCATCTGATGAAGATCAAAGGTTAGTGATTAATTTCATCTATATTTCTGCTTTTTGTGACTCCTATCTTTGGCTTGAAAAATGGCTGTGTGTTTGTTGGCGATGATCTAACATATGTTGTGCTTTTGCTGTAAAGCATTTTTGAAATCGGACACGATGGGTAGATCAACAAGAAGTTTCTTTCATTTGCTGTATTGGACTTGTTAAATGTGTGAAAGTTATATATGTCCCAAAAATATTTTTGAATTTCGCACACTGCCTTTTCAGCGGAATGTTGTCAAGGGGTTCAGCTAGCGGAATTAAAAAATATATTTAAAAAAACATTTAGGCTTGCCATAAAGGGGTTGAATACTAGACTCAAGACATTTCAGGTCTTCATTTTTTATTAATTTGTAAACATTTCTAAAAACATAATTCCTCTTTGACATTATGGGGTATTATCTGTTGACCAGTGGCACATAATTTCCTTTTTTTATTCAGGCTGTAACAACAAATTGTGGAGAAAGTCAAGGGTTGTGAATGCTTTCTGAAGGCACTGTATGCTCTATTTCTGGCCTTACATAATAAAAAAAAAAGTGGTCAGATGAAGCAGATGCTAAGCTACAGGACTGTTTTGCTAGCACAGACTGGAATATATTCCGGGATTCCTCCTATTGCATTGAGGAGTACACCACATCCGTCATTGGCTTCATCAATAAGTGCATCGATGACGTCGTCCCCACAGTGACCATATGTACATATCCATGGCTTCTGGATGGGGTTACAGAGTTGCCTCTTTCAAGGAGCAGGACTTTAACCCGGAAGCTTATAAGAATTCCCACTATGCCCTCAGACGAACCATCAAACAGACAGTGTCAATACAGGACTAAGATCGAATCATACTACACAGGCTCTGACGCTCGTCGGATGTGACGGGGCTTGCAAACCAGTACAGACTACAAAAGGGAAGCACAGCCGAGAGCTGCCCAGTGGCACAAACCTACCAGACGAGCTAAACTACTTCTATGCTCGCGTCGAGGCAAATGACACTGAAACATGCATAAGAGCACCAGCTGATCCGGAAGACTACTACCTTTAAACAGGTCAGCATTCACAAAGCCGCAGGGCCAGACGGATTACCTGGATGTGTACTGTGAGCATGCGCTGACCAACTGGAAAGTGTCTTCACTGATATTTTCAACCTCTTCCTGTCCAAGTCTGTAATACCAACATGTTTTAAGCAGACCACCATAGTCCCTGTGCCCAAGAACACGAAGGTAACCTGCCTAAATGACTACCGATCCGTAGCACTCGTCTGTAGCCATGAAGTGCTTGGAAAGGCTGGTCATGGCTCACAACACAATTATCCTAGAAACCCTAGACCCACTCCAATTTGCATACCGCCCTAACAGATCCACAGATGATGCAATCACTATTGTACTCCACACCTGGACAAAGGCAACACTTACGTGAGAATGCTGTTCATTGACTACAGTTCAGTGTTCAACACCATAGTGCCCTCAGAGTTGATCAATACGCTAAGGACCCTGGGAGCAAACACCTCCCTCTGCAACTGGATCTTGGACTTCCTGACAACACATCCGCCACGCTGATACTCAACACAGGGGCACCTCAGGGGTGCATGCTCAGTACCCTGCTGTACTCCCTGTTCACTCATGACTGCACAGCCAGGCATGACTCCAACACCATCATTACGTTTGCCAATGACAACAGTGGTAGGCCTGATCACCGACAAGACAGCCTCAGAGACCTGGCCGTGTGGTGCCAGGACAAGAACCTCTCCCTCAACGTAAGGCAACAGCTCGGCCTCCGACCGCAAGGCACTACAGAGGGTAGTGCGTACGGCCCACTACATCACTGGGGCAAAGCTCCCTGCCATCCAGGACCTCTATACCTGGCGGTGTCAGAGGAAGGACCTAAAAATGGTCAAAGTCTCCAGCCACCCTAGTCATAGCCTGTTCTCTCTACTACCGCACGGCAAGCGGTGCCGGAGCGCCATGTCTAGGTCCAAGAGGCTTCGAAACATCTTCTACCCCCAAGCCATAAGACTCCTGAACATCTAATGAAGGGCTACACAGACTATTTGCATTTCACCCCCCACCCCTTTTACACTGCTGCTACTCTGTTGTTATCATCTATGCATAGCCACTTTTATAACTCTATCTACATGTGCATATTACCTCAACTAACCGGTGCCCCCCTGTATATAGTCTCGCTATTTTACTGCTGCTCTTTAATTACTTGTTACTTTTATTTCTTATTCTTTTTTTTAACTGCATTGTTGTTTGGGGCTCATAAGTAAGCATTTCACTGTAAGGTCTACACCGGTTGTATTCGGCGCATGTGACTAATCAAATTTGATTTGCATGTAAAGCTTTGGGGCATGTGGCTCCATTGAAGCAGTCACACAAATTAGCACTGTGGTGATGAACAGTCATTCAGATCTATTTATACATTAAAGCTCAGGGGCATGATAATTTTGAGCAGTAGTAAAATCCTGGTTTTGGAGAAATAGACTTGCTGGAGGGTGTGCAGGCTTGACATGCCTTTGAATGAGCCTGCAGATCCTTTTCTGAACCAGAGGCAGATTTCAGATCTAGAAATCCATTAATTTCAACCATTTTACACTGCCCTGGCCTGCACCCTCAGAGATCTGAAAACAAAATGATGAATGCTGTCATACTTTGTCAAAACCAGAGTGCACAGAACAATCAGTCATGCTGCTGCCTACTGTACAATATACAGAAACCTCAGTTTCCACGACAACAGTGGAGGATGCCAAAAGGAAACAAGCACAAGCAAGGTAGGGACTTGCTCATCAGTCAGAATTCAACCTTTTTACAAAGATCAAACAATGCAAAGAGTGGCATTCTAATTATTTATTATAATAATGACATTTAAATGAACACAAACCCCAACATTGTGCCATTATGCAATACATACAGTACCAGTCAAAAGTTTGAACACACCAAGGGTTTTTCTTTATTTTGATTATTTTCTACATTGTAGAATAATAGTGAATACATCAAAACTATGAAATAACACATATGTAATCAAACAAGCGTTAAACAAATCAAAATACATTTTATATTTGAGAGTCTTCAAAGTAGCCACCCTTTGCCTTGACAGCTTTACACACTCTTGGCATTCTCTCAACCAGCTTCATGAGGAATAATTTTCAACAGTCTTGAAGGACTTATCCCATATGCTGAGCACTTGTTGGCTGCTTTTCCATCACTCGGTGGTCGAACTCATCCCAAACCATCTCAATTGAGTTGAGGTCGGGTGATTGTGGAGGCCAGGTCATCTGATGCAGCACTCCATCACTCTCCTTCTTGGTCAAATAGCCCTTACACAGCCTGGAGGTGTGTTTTGGGTCGTTGTCCAGTTGAAAAACAAATTATAGTCCCACAAAGTGCAAACCAGATGGGATGGCATATGGCTGCAGAATGCTGTGGTAGCCATGCTGTTTAAGTGTGCCTTGAAATCTAAATAAATCACAGACAGTATCACCAGCAAAGCACCCCCACACCATCACACCTCCTCCATGCTTCACGGAGGGAACCACACAAATACGGAGCTCATCCATTCACCTATTCCGCGTCTCACAAAAACACAGCTGTTGAAACCAAAAATCTCAAATTTGGACTCAGACCAAAAGGACATATTTCCACCGGTCTAATGTCCATTGCCCGTGTTTCTTGGCCCAAAGGTGCAGTTAACACGAATGAACTTATCCTCTGCAGCAGAAGTAACTCTGAGTCTTCCTTTCCTGTGGATGTCCTCATGAGACAGTTTCATCATAGCGCTTGATGGTTTTTACGACTGCACTTGAAGAAATGTTCAAAGTTCTTGAAATGTTCCGGATTGACTGACCTTCATGTCTTAAAGAAATGATGGACTGTCGTTTCTCTTTGCTTATTTGAACTGTTCTTGCCATAATAGGGCTATCTTCTGTATACCACCCTACCTTGTCACAACATAACTGATTGTCTCAAACACATTCAGGAAAGAAATTCCACAAATTAACTTTTCACAAGGTACACCTGTTAATTGAAATGCATTCCAGGTGACTACCTCATGTAACTGGTTGAGATAATACCAAGAGTGTGCAAAGCTGTCATCAAGGCAAAGGGTGGCTACTTTGAAGAATCTCAAATATATTTGTTTAACACTTTTTTGGTTACTAAATGATTCCTTATGTGTTATTTCATAGTTGTCTTCACTATTATTCTACAACAGTAAAAAGAAAAGAAAAACCCTGGAATTAGTAGGTGTGTCCAAACTATTGACTGGTACCGTATATGTGATTTGTTTAAATTACCTACTGTCACACATCACAGGAAAGGTGAACGTAAACCATTATTAAAATCAAAATGGATTTTTGGGCAGAAATGCCCTCTGGAACATGTGAACGTTCATGTGCCTTTATAGCAAACTTGTATTCCATCCTGTAAATAAAAATATAATTGTTAAAATTACGAGCCTAGTTGGTTTAGCCACGGAAAAAGTAAGGAACCTTCCAACTAGCCATGATTGGCTGAGACAATGGATGGGATGGACATTCCAGGAGTGTTTCCCAGAGACGGTGATGTGACCTGCACCAAAGTCTGATTAGGATATATGTCAAGGACTAAATAGTGTATTTTTATCTGGAGATTTTCCTTATTGTAGGCTACTACTTTCACCACTCTTAGTCTTGCAATCTTTGTTTGTTTGTTTACTATACTAATTCAGGTCTCACCTGAATCCTAAAAGAGATGGGTGGGTCTAAGGCTTTAAAGGGTGTGAACGATGCTGAATGGGTATAGACAAAGAAGAGTTCCAAAACATTCAAGGGCCATTTTCTCAAAAGTGGGGTTACAAGTTCATCAACTTTCAAAGCAGAATTACTGTCCCAGTGTTCTTCCGCTGCAGTGTATGACATACAAATTCCTAGCTCGGAGTCTCTACTTTTAGCCAATGTAAAAAATAGAATTTCAATGTTTGCTGCACAAGACTGAATCGAGGCAGTCAGTCACATATGATATAGGCTATTGCACATTACGCACAACAGAAAATTATAAAAGCCCATAGATGTAGCTAGCTACAGTATTTATGATCTTTGGTAAATAAATTAAACTAGGTCCAGTAGGCTAATCGTTTTGAGTGTGTACCGTCTTACTGTACTGTATTATATGGACTGGAATTACACACATTGTTCAAACCATGATAAAGCAGAAGATAACATGTTCTCTGCCTACAAAGTTACAAATATAGGCAAGCGAATTTGATATATAATAGGGCCTATTTGTATAATTAGTAGGCTGTCCCATATATAGCCTTCATAATATTTCCCCTAATGTTAGCCTACCTCCCCTTTTGCTCTCGATTGTTGCTTCATTCCTTTCAACAGTTAAATTAAATAAGTTTCATTGTCCTCATCTTAATCATTCTAATGACATCCTTGAATAATATAGGACTAGAATTAGATGCAGAAGGCTTTCACTTCTCTTCACGGAGATTGAAAGGTTATGGGTTAACTGCTATAGCCTACCGCCATCACGCGTTCGCTCTTCTTTCAAACTACCTGTGAGTTATTGGCTGCTGTATTTAACATTCAGCAAAAAAAAAGAAAAAAAAAAGAACTTGCCTCACTCCTCAAATATTGGTATAAGAAATGCTAAAACAAAAATAAATGTTCAGCAAGCTATTCTAGTCTAGCTTTTCTTGCATGGGACTCCAAGAGCTTCTCCAAGGTGCTTGCGTATTGCGCAAGAGACAGAAGCTATAACTTAAAAGCATATTATGTATCATCATTAATTAGCTAAATATAAAAGACTAATACTGCATTGACTATGTTACCGGAAAGAGGTAGTCTAGGATATCTAAATAAGGCAACATATCTACAAAAGGATGCACTATTTTAGATGCGATTTGAATGGAGTTGGAGAGAAAGACTGCGAGAGCACTCGTGCGTACACTGATTTAAAGCAACGACATTCGATAGTGATAGGCTGTTAAAACTTGAGCTGCAATTAACAACGTATATATATATTTTTTTAAATTAACAAGGTGACCCCCGAAAGCCAGATGAAGATGGGTCAATTAGACGCACATTCTGTCTTTATATTACTGTAGCATAGGCTAAGCTGCAGCAAATTTAGGCCTGCCCGTGACAATATTTTTTTACCATGAGATGATAGGTCTACATGCATTGTGAAGTGTGCTCCATACTGAGATAGGTCTGTTCCCACCCTGACCACACCACTCACGTGTGGTCAGCATACGTGTTATTCAAACACTGCACCCACACTGCTCGTGAGCGTCTGCGTGGCCAAGTGCTAAAATAAACCTTGGTTCTATTTGTGACCCTGCAAGTCCTGCTTTTCAAATCTCCTCATTGTTTTTTAGAAGCATATAGCCACGTGGGTGATTGAAAGATCAACCGACTGGAGTGTGGACGTCAGTTCTAGTAATGCACCGTGAAGTTGGTTGCCAACCGCCATATGAAGTCCAAAGAAGATAAAGAAGCCTGTAGGGAAGGAGGAGAGATGACAAGAAACGTATTCGTTTTATCTGTGGATTAATTGTCAGAGTAGAGGACCTTGTGCATGTCAGGTAAAATAACAACCCAATGTTTATATCCCAGGACAAATTACCTAGCCACAGCAAGCTAGCTAAACAGGACAAATTACCTAGCCACAGCAAGCTAGCTAGCTAAATTGCCATAAATGTTTAATGCTCTCGACCTGTCCACAAATTATTATAATTAGTTCAGATTGTGTTTTGATATTTCAACCTGCGTGTCCTGAACAAAATCAACTTGCGCACGTTTGGTCAGCATGTGAGCATTGATTCATCATGCAGAGGCCGTAGAAAAACCAGATTTAGACATCACATATAATTTAACAATTCCATTTCACGCCATTCTGTTCATAAACACTGAACAAAAACATAAATGCAAAAGATTTGACTGATTTAAGGAAATTAGTCAGCTGAAATAAATTCATTTAGGCCCTCATCTATGGATTTCACATGACTGGGAATACCGATATGCATCAGTTGGTCACAAATCCATTTTTTTTTTAAGTAGGGGCGTGGATCAGAAATCCAGTCAGTATCTTGTGACCACCATTTTCCTCATGCAGCGCAACATCTCCTTCATATAGTTAATCAGACTGTTGATTGTGGCCTGTGGAATGTTGTCCCAATCCTCTTAATTGTTGCTGGATATTGGCGGGAACTGGACACGCTGTCGTACAAATCGTTCCAGAGCATCCCAAACATGCTAAAATGGGTGACATGTCTGGTGAGTATGCAGGCCATGGAAGAACTGGGACAATTTCAGCTACCAGGAATTATGTACAGATCCTTGCGACATGGTGTTGTTATGCTGAAACATGAAGCACGACAATGGGCCTCAGGATCTCGCCATGGTATCTCTGTGCATTCAAATTGCCACCGACAAAATGCAATTGTGTTCGTTAACACAACGTTAACATCAGAAAACATGATGCCATACACACGGTCTGCCATCTGCCCGGTACAGTTGAATCCAGGATTAATCTGTGAAGCGCACCCTTCTCCAACATGCCAGTGGCCATCGAAGGGGAGCATTTGCCCACTGACGTCAGTTACGATGCTAAACTGAAGTCAGATCAAGACCCTGGTGAAGACGACGAGCACGCAGAGGAGCTTCCCTGAGACGGTGTCTGACAGTTTGTGCAGAAATTCTTTGGTTGTGCAAACCCAGTTTCAACAGCTGTCCGGGTGGCTGGTATCAGACTATCCCACAGGTGAAGAAGACAGATGTGGAGGTCTTGGGCTGGCATGGTTAGCCGGACTGACAAATTCTCTAAAAGGACATTGGAGGTGGCTTATGGTAAAAGAATGAACATCCAATTCTCTGGCAACAGCTTTGGTGGACATTCCTGCAGTCAGCATGCCAACTGCATGCTGCCTCAAAACTTGAGAGATATGTGGCATCGTGTTTAGAGTGGCCTTTTACTCTCCGCAGCACAAGGTTCACCTGTGTAATGATCATTCTGTTTAATCAGAATCAGCTTCTTCATATGCCACACCTGTCAGGTGGATGCATTTTCAAATGTGCACAAAATGAAAGAAATAAAACTTTTGGAAATTTCTAGGAAATGTTATTTCAGCTCATGAAACATGAGGACCAACACTTTACATGTTGTGCTTATATTTTCATTCGGTGTAGATTAAGATCACGCTGTAATGCAGATTAAGTACAGTTAGACAGCAGGTCAGAATTTGCTCAAATAACATATGGAGACCAAGGGAGGGCAATAAATTCCCATTAGCATTAGATAGGCATTTTTACCAAGTCCCACATTTAGGTCTAGACATTCAAATTGCTTTGAGACAGAGGTGGTGATGGATACAGAAACATTTCAAATGGCTCTTTATGTAATTTGCGACACCCCTTCCTCTGCCAACTCTATCAGATCTAAAAACATTAAAACCAGCCAGTCAGATACGCAGAGTCCAGCATACTGCTTTAGCTAAGTTTCAGTTATAACCAGAATGTCTGTGTTGGTTTGAGATGTCAGACTAACAATAACATTTAAAAAATTGAAATCAAAACTTCTCGCATTTACATGAATCAGTCAAAGGCTGCAGCTAGGGCTGCTGTGGTGACTGTATTACCGTCACACCGGCGGTCAGGAGTCATGAAGGCAGTCAAATTCAACGTGACCGTTTAGTCAGTTACAACTAGAGTGGCCAAATAACTTATTAAAATGAAGCACATTAATCCACTTTACAAGGGGTGTAGAGCCTAACTGGGATACATAAGCAGCACATGAGTTTCAAGTTTGGGGAATATAATTTGCATGCATAAATCACATTTATGGTCGCTTTTGAGAACGTTGTTTTCTGCTAATGGAACATTCGTGCTTATAGCCTGCTGCTGTGTGCGCATTGCTGCGCTTATAAATGTGAAGAAATAGCCTAATAGTTTAAAAACAGCTTAAGCTAAACGTTCTGATCGGCTGCATCAGCCTCATTGCGTAAAAAAGTGTTTTGATGTTAGTGCTTGTACTCATTTGGGATCTATCGCATCCCACAACTGTCCCAGACTGTTTGGGAATATTTATTTCTCACACAGAACAGCACAACTTTTGTACTATGGTGGATAGTAGATTGACATAGGCTAGTGCTTTTGTTGTTCGTTAGACCTACTCATCTTGTTGGCTGACAAAACGTAAAATGTGGACAGTTCTTCCAATATCTTCAATATGCACCTTGGAATTGGATAAGGATGTGCGTAGTTGCGTCCCCGATGTGTCAGTCTTCACTTGTAGCCTGTGAGAAAGACCCGATCACTTGATGGAGAGCCGTGTGAGTGAGATGAGCTTTGGAGCAGGCAGAACTCAGGGAGCAGGGCTGCAAAAGGCATGGATTTTTTAGGGTGCATTATGGCCACACAAAGGGGATGCCCCCAGGATATTCGAGGCATTATCAAGTGCTTCTCAAATTGTGAATGAGAGACTGACGAAGTGTGTACAGCCTGCGCATTAAAACAAAGCAGAGCTCATGCCTTTCAAGCAACTTTTAAAAAACTCATGTTGCATCATGCAACCTTACAATAGATTAAAAATCAAAACACACAGCCCAACGTTTGTAGAACAACTAAAGTTACAGTAATAACTCTAAATTTAGCATATAGGAGTACCTATTTCTTTGTTACCCACTCAAATCGTTTGGAGAAAATATCCTTTTGATTTTATTCAGCTTTGTTCAATTTAATTCTTCATACTATAAAACAATGCCACGGAATTCTAAGCAAATATTGTCTACTAAATGAACTTGTGTAGCACACAGCCATATGGCATAGCCAGATCAGGACAACTAAGGGTACGCTATTCTGTTCTTCTGAAATAGACTACATTTTCTCCATATCATGGTGTTTCTTTAGACCCGCCTAAAATAAATCAGGGATTTATTGTGAAGGTGTAGACTACATTCCATGGATTTAGACGTTTAAAAATGTAGACATTCCAAAAAGTCTGCATCAGTGGCTTGTAGGCTGTGAGTGGAAGCCAGGAGATACTAAATGTGTTTCTATTAATTAAAAATGGTCAATTACCGTGAGACCGACAGTTATTTGCTTGACAATCACCAGACAAAATTGTGACCGCCACAGCCCTGATTGCAGGATTTCAGATCAAATGGAGATTCTAATACAAACATGCCATGTTAAACAGATAACCCCCCCTAATAGAAAATACCATGGTTGGCTTGAATTGTTGCAGACCTTCAATATGATGATAATACTAAGAATTTATGGTTGGGATTACCAAAGTGGGACTTGGGGTGTTGATAAGTCAACGTCTCAGCGCAACCTTAATAGGCAAGGACAGGGTCCAGGCACCAAGATGATTTGGATGGACCCCATCCTCTCTATAGAACATCTTCCATTTCCAAAAGGTGTCAAAGTTATCCACAAAAGTAACTCCAACAGAATTGCAGTAGACTCATAGCCAGTCATGTAGTGCCAGCAACCTACTGAATCTTTCGCTGCCATGCTCAGTGATGGCACTGGGCCTGAAATAATTTGATTTTAATTTATTTATTTGAGTCTTTCAGAGTTCCAATCAGTTCTATAAAATCCAGATTCAGACATTCCGAGCTAGCCATCCTAATGTCATTAGATCGCACATGGATTACGACAGCGACAGCCTCCATATTCTGGCATAAAAAGGTAGGAAGAGATGGCAGAGGGGATCCGGCAGTTTTTTCACCTCGTGCCGGCCGCAAAACCCATTGTGGCTGACAGAGGAACCAGTGCATCAGACACCCTCAAGGTCCAGTGATCTGAATCCAAGGTAGAATCCGGGTCAGAATCTCCCTGGGAAGGAGTCAGGATAGGGGCCGATGGCGCTGGAACCTCCAAAGCCAAGAGGACGAAGCTGTTTGACAACTGGATTTGGGTCAGGCTCCCAACACCAAAGAAGGCACAATCGCCACAGGCTGCTTCCCTCCATTTGGCAGTATCACCCACTAAATCCATCCGAAGCGACAGTCCTGCTTCATTTTCCAGGGAAGTGGGAGATTTCTTCGGCGAGGGGTCCCTGGAAGGCATTGGCCATGTAGTCAATGAGTGTTGACATGGCGGTGATACTCTCAGCACATCGTCCAGACTGTGGAATAGAGGAGAAAGTAGGCGAGGGTACTTTCCCCAGTCGATTTTGCAAGCTCTTAAATCTATTTGTTAATAGTAGCAACTTCTTCTCTATAGTCCTCTGTGGGTAAACAATTGTTGCATTGGAACTCCAGTTGGTGCACATTGTCCTGGAAGAGCGCGTAGTAAATACAGCTCCTGCAGCGCACAAAATGCTAAATTTTACATCTGAACAGGGAAGCCTCCATGAGAAGAGACATTGCAACACGGATTATGTTGCTGAGATAACGATTTACAGGTAGAGTAAAAAAAGACAGGTCATCAGTAAATACACCAAAAACTTTAAAAAATGTAATGAAACAAATAGACTAGCCTGTTAACCATAACTTTCTGCAACAATTTGTGCACTCGCTCTCCTTCCAGTGTCCCTAGAAATCAAATGTTACCAACCCTTAGTAAACTTCTGGGGGGAAAAAACCTGTTTGACCAGATACAATGCTACTTCACAGTAAACACATTGACAAAACAGAATTTCAGTATTCTTATAGGGAAGGACACTCAACAAGCACAGCACTTACACAAATGACTGATGATTGGCTGAGAGAAATTTATGATAAATGATTGTGTGGGCTGTCTTGTTCGACTTCAATTCAGCTTTTGACATTATCAAGCATAGTCTGCAGCTGGAAAAACATGTGTTATGGCTTTATACCCCCTGCTATAATGTGGATAAAGAGTTACTTGTCTAACAGAACACAGACGGTGTTCTTTAATGGAAGCCTCTCAAATATAATCCAGTTAGAATCAGGAATTCCCCAGGGTAGCCGTTTAGGCCCCTTGCATTTTTAAATGTTTACTAACATGCCACTGCCTGAGTAAAGCCAGAGTGTCTATGTATGCGGATGACTCAACACTATACACGCCAGCTACTACAGCGAATGAAATGACAGCAACACTCAACAAATAGTTGCAGTTAGTTTCAGAGTGGGTAGCAAGGAATAAGTTAGCCCTAAATATTTCTAAAACCAAAAGCATTGTAATTGGAACAAAAACATTCACTAAACCCTAAACCTCAACTAAAACTTGAAATAAATAAATGTGGAAATTGTAAACTGTAAACGTATTAATGCAGCTAAGATGGAGAGAAGTATGTCTATAATAAAGCCATGCTCTGCCTTAACACTATCAACAAGGCAGGTCTTCCTGGCCCCAGTTTTGTCGCACCTTGACTACTGTTCAGTTGTGTGGTCATGTGCCACAAAAAAAGGACTTAGGAAAATTGCAATTGGCTCAGAACAGGGCAGCACTGCCTTAATTTTGGTGGACCCCAGGAAGTGTAACTGCTGCTTTGGTTCACACCCTTTTAAGCTAATGGGGATCCATAATAAATAGAAATAGCTACTTTAAAAGGTTGAATGAGAAACATTCAAACATACTGAGCACAAACTGCTCTTTGAAAATGTGTTACTGCAACTATGCCTACCGGACACAGAGATGTATAGTGGAGGTGACGTTGTGGTTAGAAATAGGAATGTCAGTTGCTCTAGTCTATTTAAAACACAAATCCAGACATGATTGTTGTGACTTCCAGTCACTCAGTGCCAGGACAGAGATGGCATGTCCCACTTGGTTCTTTACACATTATGTCTGCGAGTCTTAATACATCAGATTATGGCAAATTCTGTTGGATTTTGGGTTGAATTGGGTCTTCCACGGGTTAAATAATGTATAAGTCAAAGTGACACAAGGGAAGGATATTGTATAGGGAAGTTGAAATCTACCTCATGATGACATTCTTGGTCAGTGTAGCCTATAGGTCAGGGCTCCCCAACTGGCAGCGTCGGCACCCCCCCAAAATATTTATTTTTAATTGTTGAACATAAAACTAAAAACAAGCGCCAAGTGATTATAATTTTTGAAATCTATTCCAAAGTATTTTCATGCATAATAGAGAGATGTGAACGTATACACATGGAAGCAAAGTTTGAAATGATTCAATTATATCCGTTTGGGCTTCTTGCGTTCAATTTGCAGCCTACAAATTATTTGTATTTATGTTCCAGCCCCCTAACCATCCGCCCTTGAATATTTTATTACATTTTTTAAATGGCACGCAGCTAAATCTAGTTTTTTTTTGTTTTTTAAATCTAGCTTTTTTTTAAAAATGTTTTACCTTGAACTACGTGAGTCATGTAAGAAAAAATTCTTATTTACAATGACGGCCTACCCCGCCCAAAACCGGTCGATGCTGGGCCAATTGTGTGCCACCCTATGGGACTCCCAATCACAGCCGGATGTGATGCAGTCTGGATTCAAACCAGGGACTGCAGTGACGCCTCTTGCACTAAGATGCAGCGCCTTAGACTGCTGCGCCACTCAGGCGTTTTACAGACTCACAGGACTTGATGATGCCCCATACATATCAAGCAATGCAACATCTAGTCTGATTAATCAGGCTGTAACACACACACACACACACTAGGCTTGGATGGTATACCGGAGAACTTGGAAATAGCCAAGGGGTGGTTTTGAAGTTTTTTTAAATACATTTGAATATTTGTAGCTACTTTTAAATTAAATACCTGCAGTCAACTTCTGCAATACGTTAGGATATAAAGCAGATCATGTTCTTTATTTCAACAGTCACATTATGAGGCTTAGAGATAGTCCCTAGTCACGTTTGTTGACAAGCACACAACGATGAGAGACCGGAGCCTTGTGAGTAACTCACTCACTGTTGTGCACCACACACTGATCTAGTTACAGTATGGAATTCACAGCGAAATATTTGCCAGCTAGATGTCATATTAGGCAGGGAAAACCAGTTTGGGTGATTTCAGGTAAATCAAAATAAAATCACAACATGTTTTTGAGCTCATTCAGCAGTTTTTACCTGATTAAGTACAATATCATTGTAAATTAAATGTTGAAAGTTCATTTTTAACTTAAGAATATACATTGATGCAGTCGCTGCTTCCTGTTGAAAACAACCTACACGTGCAATAATAGTAATCATATTGCTTGGGGGGGTTAAAACTAACACAGCTCAAAAACAACACGGAATCTGGCAGTGGTGGAAAAAGTGCCCAATTACCCAAAGATACCTTCATAGAAAATGACTCAGGCAAAAGTGAAAGTCACCCAGAAAAATACTACTTAAGTATCAAAAGTATATGTAATTGCAAAAATATACTTAAGTATCAAAAAGCATAAATCATTTCAAATTGCTTATAATATGCTAAATCAGACAGCACAATCTTATTATTTTTTATTTATTTACGGATAGCCAAGGGAACACTACAACACGCAGACATAATTTAAAGTACTTCAAAGTATTTTTGTACATCACTAGTTAGGGGACAATTCGTATAAGACAGCAAGCTACATTTAGAAGTGTTGCATTTTGAATCAAGTGGGTCACCAATGTGGTAAGTGTAACAACACTTTTGTTAAATCACTTCCATCGATATTACGCAGAGATCAATAGTACAGTGGGCAAACATTTGGGGTGCAGCGCTGTTTAAACTAAAATTATTGAAAGGCCACACTGAAACTTGGAATAACCTATACATGGTTGGTTAGCTGAACATTTGTAGAAGGCTTCCATCTATATTTTGGAATGGGGGACGTTGATTTCGGGAGGCTGCCATCATGGAAAAGGGAAGAAAAATGTGTTGTTAGTCAACTTCAATGAATCCCGAACCGCCACAGGATATTAACCTGTTAGAGCTCTAGGGGCGCTATTTCATTTTTGGATAAAAAACGTTCCCGTTTTAAGCGCGATATTTTGTCACGAAAAGATGCTCGACTATGCATATTCTTGACAGTTTTGGAAAGAAAACACTCTGAAGTTTCAGAATCTGCAAAGATTTTGTCTGTAAGTGCCCCAGAACTCATTCTACAGGCGAAACCAAGATGATGCATCACCCAGGAATTAGCAGAATTTCTGAAGCTCTGTTTTCCATTCTCTCCTTATATGGTTGTGATTGCGCAACGAATGAGCCTACACTTTCTGTCGTTCGCCCAAGGTCTTAGCAGCATTGTGACGTATTTTTTGGCATATCATTGGAAGATTGACCATAAGAGACTACATTTTCCAAGTGTCCGCCTGGTGTCCTGCGTCGAATTCGGTGCGCAATTGCCAGCTGCTTCCACTTTACCATTTGATTCAGGGGAGAAAGCATGTGTCCAAGAACGATGTATCAATGAAGAGATATGTGAAAAACACCTTGATGATTGATTCTAAACAACGTTTGCCATGTTTTCAGTCGATATTATGGAGTTAATTTGGAAAAAAGTTTGCGTTTTGAGGACTGAATTTATGGATTTTTTTTGGTAGCCAAATGTGATGTATAAAACGGAGCTATTTCTAATACACAAGGAATCTTTTTGGAAAAACTGAGCATCTGCTATCTAACTGAGAGTATCCTCATTGAAAACATCAGAAGTTCTTCAAAGGTAAATGATTTTATTTGAAGGCTTTTATGTTTTTGTTAATGTTGCGTGCTGGATGCTAACGCTAATGCTAACGCTAAATGCTAACTCTAGCTAGCTACTTTTACACAAATTATTGTTTTCCTATGGTTGAGAAGCATATTTTGAAAATCTGAGATGACAGTGTTGTTTACAAAAGGCTAAGCTTGAGAGATGGCATATTTATTTCATTTCATTTGCGATTTTCATAAATAGTTAACGTTGTGTTATGCTAATGAGCTTGCTGATAGATTTACACAATCCTGGATACAGGGGTTTTTTCATAGCTAAACGTGACGCAGAAAACGGAGCGATTTGTCCTAAACAAATAATCTTTCAGGAAAAACTGAACATTTGCTATCTGAGAGTCTCCTCATTGAAAACATCTGAAGTTCTTCAAAGGTAAATGATTTTTTTGAATGCTTTTCTGTTTTTTTATGTAAATGTTGCCAGCTGAATGCTAATGCTAAATGCTACGTTAGCCATCAATACTGTTACACAAATGCTTGTTTTGCAATGGTTGAGAAGCATATTTTGAAAATCTGAGATGACAGTGTTGTTAACAAAAGGCTAAGCTTGAGAGCTAGCATATTTATTTCATTTCATTTGCGATTTTCATGAATAGTTAACGTTGCGTTATGGTAATGAGCTTGAGTCTGTATTCACGAACCCGGATCCGGGATGGGGAGATCAGAAAGGTTAACAGTGACAACAGTTGGCTGCTATTTAAGTGATAGTTTGACGGTCAACTCCGTATTGATGTGTGGCCAACGACTTTTATAGAGAGACCTCCCCCAGAATTATCCAGTACCATTTGAGATTTAGTTTTTTATAACTGCGTTCTAAGTTCCAGCACGTTTGATCAACTCAACACTACAAAACCAAATACATTAAGCAATTGATTGTGTCACTATGTTGACTAAAACTCTTATACTAACATCACGAATCTGAGGTAAAAGGGTTAACCACTCCCCCAATTCAATGTGATCAAAACTTTCGCTTCTGTGCACATACAGCCCCATCAGGGAAAGAAGCGTAATATACAGGGGCTTCCAGAAAGTATTCATACCTCTTGACTAGGGTTGCACATTTTGGGGAATAGTCAGAGGTGGAAACTTTCCGTGGGAATTAACAGAAACAGAATGCAAATTAATATTAATACCATTTAAAATGTAAATGTTTTTTGCATTGGATATATTTACAATATCATATGAAGACAGAAATAATAGCAAATTATTTCATCCTTCCAATAGAAATAAAACAATTTAATTGCGAATTTAACTTTAATTAAATGAGTTGACTCACCACATGGGATGATTTCACTGAACAACAAAAGGGAATATTGAATGATCCATCGCATCTCACAATAACATTTTCAACATACATCTGTAAAATGATAGTCTAGAATCTAAAGCTTTGCTTGTCTTCCTCTCAGGCTTACATGTCTTCTCCCTGGACCTCCTTAATTGTTCACCTCTTGAACATCAGACTGAGGCCTCACCTTCACTGTCACTTTCCAACCTTGTTGTGGATGGCTCGAATTTGCCCGGATAGCCACCAATTTTTCAACCCTTGTATTGGTCAGCCTGTTGCGTGCTTTGGTGTGTGTGTTCCCAAACAAGGACCAGTTGCGCTCTGAGGCGGCTGATGTTGGTGGGATTTGGAGGATGATGGAGGCAACAGGGGAAAGAGCCTCCGATTCACAAAGTCCCTTCCACCAGGTGGCTGATGAGATATGTTGGCATGACTGCCATATTGCATCTCCATCCCAAAGCCTTTGCTTGGAAGTGTACTCCAGACTGTCAAGAACCTTGACCGCATCCAGGCCAAGGTGGCAAGACACAGTATTGATGACACCATAGGCCTTGTTGATCTCTGCACCAGACAGGATTCTCTCGCCAGCATACTTGGGGTCCAACATGTACGCTGCGGCATGTATGGGCTTCAGACAGAAGTCTTCACGCTTCTTGATGCATTTCAGAGCTGCAGATTCCTCTTCTTGGAGCAACAGTGTAAGGGGCATCGAAGTACAGATTTCTTCTCTTACATCTGCAAGCAGAGTCTGGACATCAGACGGGGTGGCATTGTCTACCTCAATCCGCGCAATGGCTACTGCTATAGGTTTCAGGATTTTCAGGCTGCTTACCACTCTCTCCCAAAATACATAATCTAGGAGGATCCTCTTGATGGGGCCCTCCATAATCGGCAGACTGATATGGCCATTTATTGGAGACTCCTTCCCCTCCAGGAGACTGTCAAACATATTGACAACACCACCTCAACGGGTGTTGCTGGGCAGCTTCAATGTGGTGCTCTTATTCTTCTCACTTTGCTTGGTGAGGTAGATTGCTGCTATTACTTGATAACCCTGCTAAATGCTCTACAGTTGTGCATTTGGTTTTCTAACTTAGTCATTAGTTATCTAAGTGGTTAGCTTCTTGCAATCAAGCTCTTCTTGGTAACAGCAGAGAATCCCGCCAACTGGATAAAGAGACTTGCGGTCTAATATTTGTTGTGTGTGTGCAGCAAACTGTCAGTAGCATTTATAAGTCACTTTATGAGCTGGGATGTCTGCCCTGCAAACAGTTTGTCAGAGAGTGCTATGGGATTTTATATGTACTTATTGTGCCCCTTGTGTTCAGTGCCGGTATTACATAATATCCCAGGATGGCACATGGTTGACATGACAATCTGGATACCGCCCAAGCCTAGTATACACACAGCTTGAAACTAATGTCTGCAAAATCGTTTAAAATCAGTAGAGGCTGCTGAGGGGAGGACGGCTCATAATAATGTCTGGAACGGAGCGAATAGAATGGAAACCATGTATTTGATACCATTCCACTCCAGCCATTACCACAAGCTATCCTCCCCAATTAAGGTGCCACCAACTAGAGGTCGACCGATTATGATTTTTCAATGCCGATACCGATTATTGGATGACCCAAAAAGCCGATACCGATTAATCAGACGATTTTTTAAAATGTATTTGTAATAATGACCATTTCAACAATACTGAATGAACACTTATTTTAACTTAATATAATACATCAATAAAATCAATTTAGCCTCAAGTAAATAATGAAACATGTTCAATTTGGTTTAAATAATGCAAAAACAAAGTGTTGGAGAAGAAAGTAAAAGTGCAATATGTGCCATGTAAGAAAGCTAACGTTTCAGTTCCTTGCTCAGAACATGAGAACATATGAAAGCTGATGGTTCCTTTTAAAATGAGTCTTCAATATTCCCAGGTAAGAGGTTTTAGGTTGTAGTTATTATAGGAATTATAGGACTATTTCCCTCTGTACCATTTGTATTTCATTAACCTTTGACTATTAGATGTTCTTATAGGCACTTTAGTATTGCCAGTGTAACAGTATAGCTTCCGTCCCTCTCCTCGCTCCTCCCTGGGCTCGAACCAGCAACACAACGACAACAGCCACCATCGAAGCAGCGTTACCCATGCAGAGCAAGGGGACCAACTACTAGAAGGCTCAGAGCGAGTGACGTTTGAAACACTATTAGCGCGCGCTAACTAGCCATTTCACTTCACGTCACACCAGCCTCATCTCGGGAGTTGATAGGCTTGAAGTCATAAACAGCGCAATGCTTGAAGCACAACGAAGAGCTGCTGGCAAAATGCACAAAAGTGCTGTTTGAATGAATGTTTACGCGCCTGCTTCTGCCTACCACCACTCAGTCAGATACTTGTATGCTCAGTCAGATTATATGCAATGCAGGACACGCTAGATAATATCTAGTAATATCATCAACCATGTGTAGTTAACTAGTGATTATGATCGATTGTTTTTATAAGATAAGATTAATGCTAGCTAGCAACTTACCTTGGCTTACTGCATTCGCGTATTTATTTTACCTTTATTTAACTAGGCAAGTCAGTTAAGAACAAATTCTTATTTTCAATGACGGCCTAGGAACAGTGGGTTAACTGCCTGTTCAGGGGCAGAACGACAGATTTTTACCTTGTCAGCTCGGGGATATAACTTGCAACCTTTCGGTTACTAGTCCAACGCTCTAACCACTAGGCTACCCTGCCGCATAACAGGCAGTCTCCTTGTGGAGTGCAACGAGAGAGAGGCAGGTCGTTATTGCGTTGGACTAGTTAACTGTAAGGTTGCAAGATTGGATCCCCCGAGCTGACGTTCTGCCCCTGAACAAGGCAGTTAACCCACCGTTCCTAGGCCGACATGGAAAATAAGAATGTGTTCTTAACTGACTTGCCTAGTTAAATAAAAAGGTATATATAAAAAATATTTAAAAAATACCGTTTTTTTTTTTATTAAAAAAATAAATAATAATTAAATCAGCGCCCAAAAATACCGATTTCCGATTTTCAAGTTTTCATAACATGGCCCTAATTAAATCGGCCATTCTGATTTGTCGGTTGACCTCTCTCACCAACCTCCTGTGGTGAAAATGTTCCTTACAAGCCAGAATGTTTAATAATATTGCATTTTAACTTACTCTACCGGTTGAAGGTGTGGTTTGTCCTTCAGCTGCTTGAAATGAGATAAAATATCCACAGGAAAGTATTGTTTACTAGACTTTTTAGAGAGCCTGTAGATATGGTTCAGTTCAACAAGGTAAAATTAGTTTCATATTGGATAAATCGGTTCTCTCGTCAAAGCTATGGAACCAAGCATGCCATGACAATGAATATTTTATATTCTGAATCAGGGGAGGATGAAGAACAATTAACTTTTTTTACAACATTGAAATCCAAATTAAACATTTAAAATTCACATCAATTGTCACGTGTGATGAGATGCAACAGCTGGAAATTTCACTGTGATTACTCACCTTCTTCATTATGCCTGTCTTCCTCTTGCTAAAAGTTGTGTATCGTCTCAACTTGTTGTCGATAAATTCCATTTTTATCTTTACACGTCCACGTGTCTTCTTCCCCGGTTTTGCGCCAGCAACACCTCCGGGGACTAAACCATAAGCCCCCGGTGGTACCCCAGTCCCCTTCCCTGTCACCGCAGCCTCCATCTCCAGTCTCTCCCGCTTTACACCTCTTCTGTTGTCTCTGATTGATCCCATCATGTCGTCATCATCCCCCGAGTCCGAATCAGCGTCTGACCCACTGCATCCCATGGGCGCACACTTTTTGTCTGGGTCGTACCGGCTCCCTCCGTGAACCCCAACTCCCGTATTCAGACTTCCGATGCCTCCCTGGCCGGCGGTCTGTAGAGTCGTCAGTCCCGTCCCGCTCACTGGTCTTGCCCCACCTCTTGGACCCACTTCTGGACCGTTGCCCCCCAACATCCCAACCGCACCGGTGCTGTCGCTGACCCCAGTTGTCGTCTGCACTGCTCTGACCAACACGGGGCGAATTCCACTCCCAATAACCACAGAACCGTGACCTGTGTTACCACTGACATACGCTGATCCGTTTCCAGATGGTGCTGATCCAGCCTGGCTTGGTAACATTCTATTTAGAGGACCCGGTCTCTGAAATCGCCAGCCGACTGCTGGAGCGCGTGTGTTAGTAAAATTACGGCACAGCTCATGCAACCCAACCACCCAAAAGGTAAACAAGCAGAGAAAATGAGGACATTGCGAAATTGGCGTCTGTTTGAAACCACCAGCGTAAACTTTAAAAAGTGATGCTGCCCCTAGGACTCTTCAGCCCGGTCCAGCTTGGCTCAACCTTCTCAATTTCCAAAACTCCGAGCAATTTCTCTAAAAGGAAAAAGCTTAGAGCGCATTAGTTATTACTCCGCCATGTCATGTAGTTCACACCTTAAACGCTTTAAGTGTCATCGGTATCCGCCTTCAATGCACAAACGCTGCAAATATTTAATCGAATATCACGCAGTATTTTCGCCGTGCATTTGCACACAAACCTGATGCCGTTTGAAATAATGTATCAGATAGTGGACTAATATTACAACCCAAGAACTACTTTCCTCCTTATAAAGAGATACAATGTTTCCTTTTATGGAGTTGTCTCTCCTTATTTGGCGAGTCAAAGCGTCGTCTACGGATTGGCCGATGAGGATCTCAGTAGAGCTACCATTGGTCAATATAGCATGTTTATTAGAATAAATACCAAAATGGTTGCGCTGTACACGACGTCAATGTGGTCATGCGTTGAGATATTGAAATATCAAAACATGCATGCCCTCAAAGCAGCATAGTATTTAATTTGTATCAAGACAGTAAATTAAAGGGTATAATAAACGTGTTATAGACGATAATAAAAGTGTTGTGCCTAAGAACAGGATAGTGGGTTTTAGAATTTACTACATTTATCATAGCTAAATAAATGGTGGTACTATCTAAAATATCACATTTAGAAAATAATTCAAAAGCAGATTGAATCGGAACATTACATGTTCCAAATTTTGATAAATACTTTATCTGATGGTAATAGCCTAAATAATTTTGCTATAATCTTGTTAGAATGAGCGATATTGGATGTTGTTAAATACTTAGTAATAACATTTTATAACTTTACATATTAGAGGTAATTAACACTCCCCCTTTATCAAATCACCTTCAATCAAGGGCCATGGACAACAAGCCCAGTAGATCATTGTAGAATAAATCAGGCCAATCAAGGGTCAATGTCATCATTAATCATAAGCAGTAGGCCTACATATCACAGGC
Source organism: Oncorhynchus mykiss (assembly GCF_057628025.1). Classification (NCBI taxonomy): domain Eukaryota; kingdom Metazoa; phylum Chordata; class Actinopteri; order Salmoniformes; family Salmonidae; genus Oncorhynchus; species Oncorhynchus mykiss. The sequence continues at coordinate 2,701,572 of NC_143044.1, forward strand.
AACACAATATTGGGAGCACAGTAGGATCACAGTATTACACCTAAATATCCTCAATACCTATGCAAATACGCAATGGAAAAAGTATTCGTAAGCATGAGTCCAACTAGCTCTCCCATATCAGTACCCCCCCCCCACAGATTTGTTTTCTATATTTTTTTTTAGGATAAAGTTTGTACACAAATCAAATCAAATCAAATGTTATTTGTCACATACACATGGTTAGCAGATGTTAATGCGAGTGTAGCGAAATGCTTGTGCTTCTAGTTCCGACAATGCAGTAATAACCAACAAGTAATCTAGCTAACAATTCCAAAACTACTACCTTATACACACAAGTGTAAGGGGATAAAGAATATGTACATAAAGATATATGAGTGAGTGATGGTACAGAGCGGCATAGGCAAGATACAGTAGATGGTATTGAGTGCAGTATATACATATGAGATGAGTATGTAAACAAAGTGGCACAGTTAAAGTGGCTAGTGATACATGTATTACATAAAGATGCAGTAGATGATATAGAGTACAGTATATACATATACATATGAGATGAATAATGTAGGGTATGTAAACATTATATTAGGTAGCATTGTTTAAAGTGGCTAGTGATATATTTTACATAATTTCCCATCAATTCCCATTATTAAAGTGGCTGGAGTTGAGTCAGTGTGTTGGCAGCAGCCACTCAATGTTAGTGGTGGCTGTTTAACAGTCTGATGGCCTTGAGATAGAAGCTGTTTTTCAGTCTCTCGGTCCCAGCTTTGATGCACCTGTACTGACCTTGCCTTCTGGATGATAGCGGGGTGAACATGCAGTGGCTCGGGTGGTTGTTGTCCTTGATGATCTTAATGGCCTTCCTTTGACATCGGGTGGTGTAGGTGTCCTGGAGGGCAGGTAGTTTGCCCCCGGTGATGCGTTGTGCAGACCTCACTACCCTCTGGAGAGCCTTACGGTTGTGGGCGGAGCAGTTGCCGTACCAGGCGGTGATACAGCCCGCCAGGATGCTCTCGATTGTGCATCTGTAGAAGTTTGTGAGTGCTTTTGGTGACAAGCAGAATTTCTTCAGCCTCCTGAGGTTGAAGAGGCGCTGCTGCGCCTTCTTCACGATGCTGTCTGTGTGGGTGGACCAATTCAGTTTGTCTGTGATGTGTACGCTGAGGAACTTAAAACTTACTACCCTCTCCACTACTGTTCCATCAATGTGGATAGGGGGGTGTTCCCTCTGCTGTTTCCTGAAGTCCACAATCATCTCCTTAGTTTTGTTGACGTTGAGTGTGAGGTTATTTTCCTGACACCACACTCCGAGGGCCCTCACCTCCTCCCTGTAGGCCGTCTCGTCGTTGTTGGTAATCAAGCCTACCACTGTTGTGTCGTCCGCAAACTTGATGATTGAGTTGGAGGCGTGCGTGTCTCTATACTGACGCTTAGCTTGTTTGATTGCCTTGCGGAGGGAATAGTTACACTGTTTGTATTCGGTCATGTTTCCGGTCACCTTGCCCTGATTAAAAGCAGTGGTTTGGGCTTTCAGTTTCACACGAATGCTGCCATCAATCCACAGTTTCTGGTTTGGGAATGTTTTAAGCGTTGCTGTGGGAACGACATCTTCAACGCACATTCTAATGAACTCGCTCACCGAATCAGCGTATTCGTCAATGTTGTTGTCTGACGCAATAGGTCCACACCTACTCATTCAAGGGTTTTTCTTTATTTTTACTATTTTCCACATTGTAGAATAATAGGGTGGACATCAAAACTATGAAATAACATATATGGAATCATGTAGTAACCAAAAAAAGTGTTAAACCTCCCGTTGTCCTCCTATTATGCCTACCACACAGTGTTCCCCCGGGTCACCCTGTCCCGTCTTGGCTAAAAGCCCAGTGGGCACAAGTGTGACATTATGCGTGTGAACAGCCTTTGCAGATGTATTTCTTACACCTGCAGCACGCGGTGTGTGTCTTGGCGTCCTTCTTGGGTGGGCAGAGCTGACACGTCTTTCTCTTACTCGCCCCCGGCGGGGCGGCTGGGGCGTCGGCCGGGCCAGCGGCTTGCTCCCGGGCTTGCGGACGAGCCTTGGCGGTGGCACTCTGTAGGACTTTGACAAGTGCGGACGCGGCTTGGGTGCGGGGGAGACGCTGCATTCTTTGGATCAAGGCCTAAAGAGTGCCTTTCCGAGCTGCTCCAGGAACACCCTCCTCTTGTTCCGCTTCCCAGGCATCCAGTCGGGCTTGATCTCTCGCCATATGACAAAGGCGTTGTAGGAGGACACGTCGAGGATGTTGTGGAAGATAACCAGGGGCCAGTGGGCGGTCATCCGTCTGTAGCTGTAGGTCCCGACCACCTTGTCTAGGTTGTCCACGCCGCCCTTGTTGCAGTTGTAGTCTAGGATGAGGGCCGGCTTCCGGTCGCGGCGATCGCTAACGTCGGGCTCCGTGTGCAGCGTGCTCAGAAGTAGCATGTTCTTATTTCTCTTTGCCAGGTAGGACACTAGAGTGGCGGTGGGCGTGAAGGCAAACCTGGAGGACGAGACCTGTCTGCCCTTTGACTGGAGCAACGCGGGAGGAAGCTCGGGCTTGTTCTTTCGCACCGTGCCGACCATGGTGAGGTTCCTCTCGAGGAGCCGCTGCCCGAGTCCGTAGGAGGTGAAGAAATTGGCTCTGAGCCACACAGACACGGGGAATCAACTCGTATCGCTGCCCGGGGTCACTCTGACCCGTCGAGACAACGGGAAGGTTAAACAAATCAAAATATATTTTAGATTCTTCATAGTCGCCACCCTTTGCCTTGATGGCAGTTTGCACACTCTTGGTATTCTCTCAACCAGCTTACATGTGGTAGTCACATGAATGCATTTCAATTAACAGGTGGAAATGCATTTCTGAAAGTTAATTTGTGGAATTTCTTTCCTTGTAAATGCGTTTGAGCCAATCAGTTGTATTGTGACAAGGTAGGGGTGGTATACAGACGATACAGCTTTGCACACTCTTGGCATTCTCTCAACCAGCTTCATGAGGAATGCTTTTACAACAGTCTTGAAGGAGTTCCCACAATGCTGAGCACTTGTTGGCTGCTTTTCCTTCACTCTGCAGTCTAACTCATCGCAAACCATCTCAATTAGGTTGAGGTCATGTCATTGTGGTGGCCAGGACATCTGATGCAGCACTCCATCACTCTCCTTCTTGGTCAAATAGCCCTTACACAGCCCGGAGGTGTGTTGGGTCATTGTCCTGTTGAAAAAAAAAAATGATAGTCCCATTAAGCGCAAACCAGATAGAATGGCATATCGCTGCAGAACGCTTTGTTAGCCATGCTGGTTAAGTGTGCCTTGAATTCTAAATAAATCACAGACAGTGGCACAAGCAAATCACCCCCACACCATCACACCTCCTCCATGCTTCACGGTGGGAACCACACATGTGGAGATCATCCGATCACCTACTCTGCGTCTCACAAAGACACAGCGGTTGGAACCAAAAATCTCTAATTTGGACTCGTCAGACCAAGGACAGATTTCCAGCAGTCTAATGTCCATTGCTCGTGTTTCTTGGGCCAAGTAAGTCTCTTATTATTGGTGTCCTTTAGTAGTTTTTTTTGTTGCAGCAATTCGACCATGAAGGCCTGATTCACGCGGTCTCCTCTGAACAGTTGATGTTGAGATGTGTCTGTTACTTGAACTATGTGAAGCATTTATTTGAGCTGCAATGTAAGGTGCAGTTAACTCTAATGAACGTTTCCCCTGCAGCAGAGGTAACTGGGCCTTCCTTTCCTGTTGCGGTCCTCATGAGAGCCAGTTTCATCATAGCGCTTGATGGGTTTTGCGACTCCATTTGAAGAAACTAGAAGTTCTTGAAATGTTCCGGATTGACTGACCTTTATGTCATAAAGTAATGATGGACTATCATTTCTCTTTGTTTATTTGAGCTGTTCTTGCCATAATATGGACTTGGTCTTTTACCAAATAGGGCTATCTTCTGTATACCACCCCTACCTTGTCACAATGATTGGCTCAAACATAATAAGGAAATAAATTCCACAAATGAATGTTTACCAAGGCACACCTGTTAATTGAAATGCATTCCAGGTGACAACCTCATAAAGCTGGTTGACAGAAAACCAAGAGTGTTCATAGCTGTCATCAAGGCAAAGGGTGGCTACTTTGAAGAATCTCAAATATAAGATATATTTTGATTTGTTTAACACTCATTTGGTTACATGATTCCATATATGTTATTTCATAGTTTTGATGTCTTCACTATTATTCTACAATGTAGAAAATAGTAAAAATAAAGAAAAACCTTGAATGAGTAGGTGTGTCCAAACTTTTGACTGGTACTGTACATTGACAGCCTGGACTATACACTGCTTAGGCTCTCATTACCTGTTTTTTCAAGCTCTGTCCTTCTAGGAAGAGGTAGCAACATCATGGGGCTGTGAAGTTCTGTGAAAAGTTCTGTGTCAGACCAAGATCCTGTTGCCTCCAGCCTCGGTCCTGTGTGACCGTCCATTCATGTAAACACACATCTGAGACAACACAGCTCTTATAGACCCACAGAGTACAGGCCTACAATGACACGTCCCTAAAGCCTCAGAGGGGCATTTGTCAAACAATCTTTCTTTAACTTCTACAAAGTTCCTTACACTGCTGGCTCTTCAGTATCTCCAATCTCTCCAGTCTACATACCCTTTTTGGTTTCAGGTAGAAGAACCCTTTTGGGGTTCAAAGGGTTCTCCTATGGGGACACCCAAAAAACCATTTTAAGTTCTAGATTGCACCTTTTCTTCTAAGAGTGTACATGTAAAACGTGTTGCACATCAGTTTCACAACTTGAGTGTGTATGGGGCCAATCAGAGTGAGTTCTATGTAACACAGAAATTAGAAAGACGAAACACCTTGTTTAAAAACACATGAAACTTTATTGGTAGCAGCTTGTATACATCATGGTTACTGTGGCCATTAGCTGAAGCGGATTCAAAAACAGGCCTAAGTGTAAGCACATAGCCTTCATAAAAAACAAACATTTGGGGATGCTTTGCTCCCTCAGGACCTGGACGACTAGTCTTAATAGAAAGAACCATGAATTATGCTCTGTATCAGAGAATTCTACAGAAGAATGACAGGCCATACGTATGTGAGCTGAAGCTGAAGCGCAGCTGGGACATTCAGGAAGACAATTATCCAAAATACAAAATCAAGTCTACATGAAAATGGCTAAAAAGCAACAAATTTGACATTTTGGAATGGCTTAGTCAAAGTCCAGACCTAATTGCAATTGAGATGTTGTGGCAGGAATTGAAACAAGCAGTTCCTGCTTGAAAACCCACAAATGTCGCTGAGTTCTGCATGGGAGAGAGGGCCAACATTCCTCCACAGCGACGTGAAAGACTGATAAACAACTACATGAACAGTTTGTTTGGAGTCATTGCAGCTAAAGGTGGCAGAATCAGTTATTGAGTGTAAGGGGGAAATTACTTTTTTTCACACAGGGGCATTGTGTGTTGCATAACTTTCTGTATGAAATAAATGAAATAAGTACTGTATGTCATTGTTGTGTTATCTGTTCACTCAGATTCCCATTGTCTAATATTTGGTTTTGGTTGAAAATCTGTTAACATTCAGTATCAAAAATATGCAAAAGTAGGGCCTCCCGAGTGGCGCAGCTGTCTAAGGCACTTGAGGAATCACTACAGACCCGGGTTCGATCCCAGGCTGTGTCACAGCCGGCCGTGAATAGGAGACCCATGAGGTGGCGCACAATTGGCCTAGTGTTGTCTGCATTAGGGGAGGGTTTGGTCCGCCGGGATTTCCTTGTCCCATTGCACTCTAGCAACTCCTTGTGGCAGGCCAAGCACCTGCAAGCTGACCACGGTTGCCAGCTGGACGATGTTTGGTACGGCTGGCTTCCGTGTTAAGCGAGCAGTGTGTCAAGAAGCAGTGTCGCTTGGCAGGGTCGTGTTTCGGAGGACGCATGGCTCTCGACCTTCACCTCTCCCGAGTCAGTGTTGCATCGATGGGAGAAGACTAACTTCCAATTGGATATCACGAAATTGGGGAGAAAAAGTAGTAAAAATACAAATTTGTATTTAATAAATAAATATATATGCAAAAGTAGAGAAAATTAGAAAGGGGGCAAATACATTTTCACGGTACTGCACATACAGCATTCAGGTGGTGAGTCCAGTGCAGCACATACACAATGTGCCCCCTGCTGGACAAAAGTAGTTTAAATTCTCCTCCTGGATTAGTTGGGGGGATTTAAGGGTTGGTAGATTGAGGTCCTGGTAGGCAAGGAGAGGCACTGTAGTTCCTATGGTTCCTGTGCTGCAGGGTCATAGAGTAGAGGGAGAGCGTCTCTAGGACACACCCTGAGAGACCCATGCCAGGCATGGGCACAGTGAAACCACATGAGCAAAGAGGGACAGCGTCAGCGGGCATGCCTTCCATGCTGCAATTAAGGCAAAGGTAAACTCCTGGCACTCCTCACATGAAACCATCTACACACACGCAAGGGTATAAAAAAGTATTATCTTCTTCTTATCCACACGTCCTTAGAAATAATAACTCCTTGCCACGCACCTCGTCCCTGAAATCTGTGACTCAGAAAAATCCAGCATTTCTGTGTTCATTTGGGAGGGGGGGGCAGAGATGGAGGTGGGGTGGGGTCAGTTGTCCTCCTCTCAAGCTTCACTGTCCGAGGACAGCTCCCCCAGGGCATTGACGAACTCACTGGAGGAGGGGCGCTCTTTGAGACTGGGTGCCCAGCAGTGGCACATGCGCTTGTAGACTTCAGGGGCAGCCATCGGGCATGGGCAGCTTAATCTTGCCTGCTTGCAGACCTGGGGAGAAAAGAGTGGAGCAGAGAGACAGGGGAGGTTAGACTTGGGAGACAGAATGTACAGGTCAATGTGATTTGACTCATTCACTCCATTCTTATAGAGCAATAAGTCAAATCATAATAAGAATAGAGTAAAACTGGTTCTGGTAGGGAATTCATAAGAATTATTGGGCAGACAGCCTGCCCTCAGCTTGATCAAATAAAATGATGATACTGTATGTGCCACTTAGCAGACACTTTGTCAAGGTGACCTACAGTACAGTCTATCTCAATACAATGTCAAGCAAATACAAGTTATTCTCCTAACAGAACCATAAAAATGATTAATCACAGTCCTGCGATTGACACTCGAGAATAGCTTGAAGTTACCCCAAGAATAGGAGAGTGGCCGTGTCCGAAATCTGTCTTGCTTACTACTTACTAAAACTGCATGCTGTGCACTAATTGTACTACATACTATTTAGAATGTACTGTATAGTAGAAACAGAATTAACTATAGTTTACTTATGTAAAATATCAACATACTAGGCTCATCCATACTGAGATTGTGTAATCTAATGCACAATTGCTTTGCTACCAGCCATCCGTTCATTTTGGTACAGCTCATCACCTTATCTGATTATTGGCTGTTGTCAAACGCACATGGGTCTGGAAAGATGATTCTCATACTAGATGAAAAGGCCAAATTAGTTTGACATCGTGGCATTTAACATTTTAGAAATTTCACATACTATAAGGAGGATAGGAAAGGATGAACTTTAATGTCCCTAGGGGAAAATTGTCAGACACACAGCACTACTGTACACAAAATAGACACTACATTAGACACTCAACATAATACATACATTGCACGTTACCATTATCATCATACAGTTCTCATATAGCCACATAAGTAATACTTTGCTTATTCCCTTATTCTGTCAGTCGCGTACTAACAGCTCAGCTTTACTTATTGTCGTTTAGGTATTTGAAGGACATGGGAAGGCTTACACCTGTTCAGCTTACATGTGGGGACCCTATAGCGTATGTCTGAGGGGAGGAGGTATCCTATAGCGTCTGCCTGAGGCGAGGAGAGACAGTGTCTGCCTGAGGGAAGGGGGGTCCCTATAGTGTCTGCCTGAAGGGAGGAGGGACCCTATAGCATCTGAGGTGATACTCAGAGTAAAGGACATGGGAAGGATCTGGTTTTATCTGATCTACAAAAAAATCTGTGCTTGTCTGTTCAAAAATAGTCTGCAGGGAGGGATGTAGCCTCACACCCATAACCTTCATGGCAGTTTGTATCAGGCAGGTAATTTGGGATTTCAGTTGGACTGATAAATTGTCAAACTACACTGTGATGCCGTATCTCAAGATACTCTATGGCCGCATAGTATAACAGGAGCATTATTTTCAGCATTGTGGACAACCATAGGTGCGTGGTCGCCGACAGATTTGGGGACAAACACCATCTCCTGTTAACTCTAACCTGTTGAGTATGGATAGTCAGGAATGAGTGGTAACACCTTATGGTATAGGAGTTAACACGCATCTGCTTTAACTGGCTGAGTAGGACATGTGGCAGTATTGTCTTAAATGCTGAACTGAAATCAATAACTAACAGTCTAGCTTAGGCCTTGGGGTTTTCCAGATGTTGATTGCATGATGAGTCCCACAATTTTTCTTATAGGCAAAATCAAACACAAAATCGAACACAGGGTTCACATCTGAACGGAGCTCCCACACCATGGTCTTTTCAAAACACTTCATTACGATGGGGGTCAGGGAAACAGGTCTAAAGTCATTATTTTCTTTTGGACAAGGCTTTTTCGGGACTGGAGTGATAATGGCCTTTTTCCAAATGGATGGGAGAGGATGGGAGTCTACAGACCACTGAAAGATATGGCACCAGGCCGGAGTCAGTTCCTCTGCATGTTTTTAGAATAAATATTGTCCGCTATTATCCTGTCATTTTCCATCCAAGTTGTCAGATCCCGGTGGCTTGTCATTGTTGATAGACAACAATCATTTTTTCACCTCTTCCACACTCACTTTACGGAATTCAAAATTAAAATGTTGGTCTTTCATATTTTTGCCAGATATACTTGGATGTGTAGTGTCAGTGTTTTTTGCTGGCATGTCATGCCTAAGTTTGCTCATCTTTGAAGTAGTTGGCAATATCAGTCGGTTTTGTGATGAATGAGCCATCTGATTCAATGAATGATGGAGCTGAGTTTGCCTTTTTTCCCCAAATTTCATTGAAGGTGCTCCGAAGCTTTTTACTATCATTCTTTATGTCATGTCATGTATCTTTGTTTCATAGTATAGTTTCTTCTTTTTATTCAGTTTAGTCACATGATCTCTCAATTTACAGTGCATTTGCCAATCGTTTGTGCAGCCAGACTTATTTGCCATTCCTTTTGCCTCATCCCAACCATACAATTTTTAAATTCCTTATCAATCCACTGGGATTTAACAGTTTTTAGTCATTTTCTTAATAAATCTTCTTCAGGCTAGGGTCTATTTTTCTCCATTTCCGCCTGATTGACATGCCCAAAGTAGCTGCCTGGCTTCAGGGCCTAAACTTGCTCAGGCCCTGAAGCCAGGATATGCATATAATTGGTACCATTGGAAAGAAAACACTCAGAAGTTTGTAGAAATGTTGCAATAATGTAGGAGACAATAAAACAATAGATATGGTAAGAGAAAATCCAAAGAAAACCAACCATAATTTTTTGTTTCTTTGAGAGCCAATGCTCTTCCATTAGAACGTATACGGAAAAAATTTAATCTAGCTCCCAGTATGCAATTCCTATGGCTTCCACTGGATGTCCAAGGTTTGTTCAAGGTTTCAGGCCTGTTTCTTCCCAAACGAGGAAGAATTATGAGTTTTAGTACTGGGATACAGACTTGGAAATCAGTCTGTGCGCACGCGACGAAGAGGACACGCACCTGCTAATATCGTTTTCCTGTTGAACATACTTCTTTCTGTACGAAATATTATAGTTGAATTACATTTTAGGGTACCCAAGGATGAAATAGAAATGTATTTTGACTTGTTTTAGCAAGTAGCTTTTTGGATTCCTTTCTCTGCATGTTGAACGAGTGGATTCCTCAAATCGATGGTGGCAACTAAATAGACTTTTTGGGATAAAAAGATGGATTTTATATAACAAAATGACACTACATGTTGTAGCTGGGACCCTTTGGATGACAAATCAAATGAAGATTTTCAAAAAGTGAATATTTAATCGCTATTTGTGAATTTATGAAACCTGTGCTGGTGGAAAAAAATATTTTGATGTGGGGCGCCGTCCTCAAACTATCACATGGCATGCTTTCGCTGTAAAGCCTATTGTAAATCGGACAGTGCAGTTAGATTAACAAGAATTTAAGCTTTTAACCAATATAAGACACTTGTATGTTCCTAAATTTTAAGTATCCATAATCTTTATGATTATTTATTTGAATTGCATGCCCTCCAGTGTCCCTGGAAGTTGTACTGCTAGTGGGACGCCTAGCCTTAGGGTGCATGTTTATTAGTAACTGGGATAAGCAACGTTTATTTGCCCCTCATTACACACCACGGACCAACAAATATTCTTTACATCAACAACATAGGAATCACTACAAAACTTATTGTATGACCTCTTATACACTATATTAAACCCAGCCTCTGGAACGTTGGTTTTCCTAGATATGGCTACTATATTGTGATCACTACATCTGATAGATCTGGATGTAGAATTACCCTGGTAGGTTGACTGATAACCTGAACCAGGTTGCAGGCACTGGTTACAGATTGAAGCTTTTTCTTGAGTGGGCAGCTTGATGAAAGCCAGTCAATATTGAAATCACCCAGAAAATATACTTTCTATGAGCACAGTCATCAATAACAATGGAATCAATCACATTATCACACTCAACAGAGAAGTCATGTACATCAAATTTTAAATGAAATAAAAAACAATTCATTAATTGGTCTTGGTCTGCTCATCTGGTGTGTGCAATGATTTTTGCAGGGTTCATGTTGGTGATTGTTGTCATCGACTCCAACAGTTTTTTGGAGTTCATGTTGGTGATTGTTGTCATCGACCCCAACAGTATTTTGGAGTTCATTGTAAAGAACTATTTTTTAATTGATTCCATGTGTTGTTTCCTTGTCTCCCTGAGCTTTTGGCTGAGCTCCTTTTGCACACATTTCAGTTGTTGTGGGTCCTTATTTTTGAATGCTTGTCTCTTGCAGTTGATACAGTCCTTTACCTCCTTTGTGATGTACGGTTTGATGTTTGGATATGCCTTTGTTGCTTTTTTGGGGGTACAAAGAATTTGTATTGATTTGTGCATGTCTAACTCATAAAAAATATCCTGTACACAAAAAACATCCTTGAAGTGATTCTATTCTGTCCTCAGTCCACACATTCACAGATTTCACAAGGGGTTTACTGCTCGATCTGTACGGTAGGTGGGAATGAGCTCGAGAATGTTGTGATCAGAGTTAGACAGGGATGGTTTGGCTCGGCTCTAGCAGTATATGCATTTTTAACATTTCCGTAACATATTTCTATTTTCAGATTTAATATATTGTTCATACCCAGGTAGTGACATTTCCAGTTTGAAATGATTGAAGTCCCACAAAATATTAGGGGCTTTTGGGATGTGTTGTATACAATACAGTACAGTACAGCATGTTGGTGGACAGTCAGCCACTTGGGCAGCAGCCCTCGCAGCCTTGGCACTAGAGGGTACAAAAAACAGTCCTATCATTTTGGGAATTCTGGATGCTCCCTGACTTTCTACCTTTCATTTCAGGGATTATTAGTGAGCTGGACACAGTCAAGAATAATTTCTACATAGTGCCAATTTGGTTTTAGTCATTTTAAAGTATATTGAAACAATTCAAACCCCTCGCGGATCCGTGTATGTTTGACACTGCTGGTCTATATGAATGAGAGTCTGTTATATGGGTATGTAATTGTTCAGCATCTATCATGTAGTGTGTGTGTTGTGCATGTACAGGGTTGGGCAGGTAATTTTTTTCAATGTAAGCCATTACTGTTACTAGTTCCCTGTAAAATTGTAATTAGTAACGTAACTTTTGGATTACCTAAACTCAGTAATGTAATCTGATTACTTTCAGTTACTTTTGGATTATATCATTTAAATTCAGTTTTGCACAATTCCTGACATTTAATCCTAGTAAAATGTCCCTGTTTTAGGTCAGTTAGGATCACCACTTTATTTTAAGAATGTGAAATGTCAGAATAATTGTAGAGAGAGTGATTTATTTCACATTCCCAGTGGGTCAGAAGTTTACATACACTCAATTAGTATTTGGTAACATTGCCTTTAAAATATTTAACTTGGGTCAAACGTTTCGGGTAGCCTTCCACAAGCTTTCCACAATAATCCAAGATGGCGTAGCAGTGCAGACGTGTTTTGTTCGTCCTCTCGTGTACTTTTGTATTTTTTCTTATTTTTTTATTTGTATTTCAATTTTATTTTCAATCTCTTCTCCATTTTAGTTCAATTATACCTTCCGGTAACCTGCCTTACACAATGTGATACGGAACCGCTATTATTTTTAAACCTCATAGCAAGAACCTCCTAGCCATCAGAAGCTAACCAGCTAATTAGCTACAAGCTATTTAGCCGCTGCTAGTGGCCTTTACCTTCGCATAGGTACCAGCCCTTTTTTTAGCTTGGATAATACTCGCCAACCTACCAGTAACGGACTGTATCTCCACTACAACGCCGGATTCCTGCCGTAATCCCTGGACCATTCTCCTGATTTTCACAGCTAGCTAGCACCCACCGAGTTACCCAGTACCGAAGCTATCCCTGAGACCCACCTCCCGGCCTACTCAGTTGTTCACCCGGACTCCACCCAAACACGGCTAGAACACACTACTCCACCGGATCCTTGCTGTAAACTCTGGACCTTGGCACCGGATCACCGCTGCTAACGAGTGGCTATAGTGGCTAACGCCCCTGCCCCGAAACTAGCACCAGTTAGCCATGAGCCAGGCGCATCTCCCGGATAGAAAACTAAGTTACTACAACACATCTTTTACCATCGGGCTTGGATCCTTAGTCGACACCAGGTCTACCGACGAATACTCCATCCGCTGTGCCTTCAACCGGCCTCCGTTGGAGCAGACACTTCTACTAACTTTAAACGCCGCGTCGCCCGCGTGAAAGCGTGGTAGCGACTACTCCGTGGCTCCCCTGTTCCTTCTATTGCTGCCCCCTGGAACCTATGATCACTTGGCTACATAGCTGACGCCCGCTGGACTGTCCATTAATAACGGTACTCCATTCTGTTTATTTATTTGTAAAAAAAAATTAAAAAAATATCTGTCGGCCCCTGCCGCGAACTCAGGCTCTGTGTGTAGTTAACCGACCCTCTCTGCCCAGTCATCGCCATTTTACCTGTTGTTGTTTTAGCTGATTAGCTGTTGTTGTCTCACCCGTTGTTGTCTGAGTTAGCTCGCCAAAATCAACACCTGTGATTACTTTATGCCTCTCTGTATGTCTCTCTCATAGGTCAATATGCCTTGTATACTGTTGTTTAGGTTAGTTATCATTGTTTTAGTTTACTGCGGAGCCCCTAGTTCCACTCATTATACCTCTGATACCTCCTTTGTCCCACCTCCCACACATGCGGTGACCTCACCCATTATAACCAGCTTATCCAGAGACACAACCTCTCTTATCATCACTCAGTGCCTGGGCTTACCTCCTCAGTGCCTGGGCTTACCCACCCCATACCCATCTGCACATTATGCCCTGAATCCATTCTACCACGCCCAGAAATCTGCTCCTTTTACTCTTTGTCCACAACGCTCTAGGCGACCAGTTTTGATAGCCTTTAGCCGTACCCTCATCCTACTCCTCCTCTGTTCCTCGGGTGACGTGGAGGTAAACCCAGGCCCTGCATGTCCCTAGGCACCCTCATTTGTTGACTTCTGTGATGGAAAAAGCCCCGGTTTCATGCATATCAACATCAGAAGCCTCCTCCCTAAGTTTGTTTTACTCACTGCTTTAGCACACTCCGCCAACCCTGATGTCCTTGCCGTGTCTGAATCCTGGCTTAGGAAGGCCACCAACAATTCTGAGATTTCCATACCCAGCTACAACATTTTCTGTCAAGATAGAACTGCCAAAGGGGGAGGAGTTGCAATCTACTGCAGAGATAGCCTGCAAAGTTATGTCATACTTTCCAGGTCTATACCCAAACAGTTTGAACTTCTAATTTAAAAAATTAACCTCTCCAGAAATAGGTCTCTCACTGTTGCCGCCTGCTATCGATCCCCCTCCGCTCCCAGCTGTGCCCTGGACACCATTTGTGAATTGATCGCCCCCCCATCTAGCTTCAGAGTTCGTTCTGTTAGGTGACCTAAACTGGGATATGCTTAACACCCCAGCAGTCCTACAATCTAAGCTAGATGCCCTCAATATCCTTTGGCGGACTGCAATAGCATCGAATACTTCCCACGATATACAACTGTTCAGGGAAGTCAGGAACCAATACACGCAGTCAGTCAGGAAAGCAAAGGCTAGCGTATTCAAGCAGAAATTCGCATCCTGTAGCTCTAACTCCAAAAAGTTTTGTGACACTGTAATTTCCATGGAGAACAAGAGCACCTCCTCCCAGCTGCCCACTGCACTGAGGCTAGGTAACACGGTCACCACTGATAAATAATACAATTTCAATAAGCATTTCTCAACGGCTGGCCATGCCTTCCTCCTGGCTACTCCAACCCCAGCCAACAGTATCTCTACTTGCACATCATCATCTGCTCATTTATCACTCCAGTGTTAATCTGTTAAATTGTAACTATTCGCTCCTATGGCCTATTTATTGCCTACCTCCTCATGCCTTTTGCACACACTGTATATAGACTTTCTTTTTTCCACTGTGTCATTGATTTGTTTATTGTTTACTCCATGTGTAACACTGCTTTGCTTTATCTTGGCCAGGTCGCAGTTGCAAATGCGAACTTGTTCTCAACTAGCCTACCTGGTTAAATAAAGGTGAAATAAATACAATTAAAATTTAAAAAATAAGTTGGGTGAATTTTGGCCCTTTCCTCCTGACAGAGCTGGTGTAACTGAGTCAGGTTTTTTAGGCCTCCTTGCTCGCACACGACTTTTCAGTTCTGCCCACAAATTTTCTATAGGATTGAGGTCAGGGCTTTGTGATGGCCACCCCAAAACCTTGACATAGTTGTCCTTAAACCATTTTGCCACAACTTTGGGAGTATGCTTGGGGTCATTGTCCATTTGGAAGATCCATTTGCGACAAAGCTTTAACTTTCTGATTGATGTCTTGAGATGTTGTTTCAATATATCCACATCATTTACCTCCTCATGATGCCATCTATTTTGTGAAGTGCACCAGTCCATCTTGCAGCAAAGCAGCAGAACATGATGCTGCCACCCCCGTACTTCGCAGTTGGGATGGTTTTCTATCAGAGCCAACACAGTCTAAACTTTGACACGGTAGCAGATGTCATTTTTGCTTCATGGGTGCAAACCGGCAGTCTACAGCCTCAATGACCGCAGTGATGATATGTGCAGTGAATGTCGCAATAGGTATTTTCTCTGAGAGCATAGACTTCAAGCTTAGGATTGTTGGGATAAGAAAGCCAAGAAAACACTTCTCTCCCTAAAGAAGATCAATAGAGAATGTGAGTGGCTGTAGAACTGTACTGTACTCCTTGAGAAAAGCAATTTCACGAGGATGTAGTTTGCTGCTCACACCTGGGTCTTCACAAATTTGCCCCAGCTGGTCATCTGTGAGGGCTATGAGTTTGGAGATGGCTCTATCTTGTCACACATGGAACAGTTACTTTCATGCTTGCAATGTCCTCTATTGCCTCTGAAGCTAATGTGGACTTGTGTGCATTGACATTGCACTTCTGTACAATTTTCGTGATGGACCTTGGGATGTAGCTTTGTCCAGGAGGTTGAGGGTGTGTGCCACACAATGTTCAAGAATCACACCCACATCAAACCTCACTCCATCATCCGTCTCATCTTGTTCCTCTTCATTTTCACTGATCGCCTTATCAAACTTGGCAGCAATCACATCGTAGGTATGACGTCCTCTGTCTCACACAAGCCAAAGCAGCTGACTTCCTCAACAAGGTGCCCTCCTCGATCCAGTGGCATGTCATGCCGAAGAAGCTTCTGTTATGGACAGACCAGATGTCTGTTGTGGTGCAGACTGACTTTATGCTCTGGTGGAGAGAGCATATTTCATGGACTCAAATTCCCTTCAATTCGTTGCATTAGTCTTTCGACACATGACCTTTCTCCCACCACTGTTTCCTCTTCTACTAACTACTAGCTTGTGGAATGAAGGCACCTCTACTAGTGAAAAGGGTTGCAAGTCCTCTATGATGATGTCAAATACCAGGTGATTAACCCGGCTTTGTGAGGTGTGTGGACCTCCTGGTTGTAGTTTTGCTTGTTTCAATGGTGTACAAGATGTCCCTTTTTGGCCATCTGTAGATAGCTGTGCATCTCTGCACTCAATCATGTCATCTGGCTGCCTTTTCCTGCTCAAGGTCTTCCATTGATTGCATTGCATCCTCTGAAAAAAATAGTAATTACTTAACTATGACACTACAGTATAATGTAAGTATTATAACATTGGCGTGAGCACCTTGTTATTGTTTCAATTAAGGATTGTAGCTTTACCCAACTTTTGCCCTCCTTTTGAAACATATGTTTCACTTTCTATAGCCTGCCACTGTCTGATGAACACATGGCTGGGGTTGGGACATGGAACCACTCACACATGGATAAGGCTATGGATGCAAGGATGTCTATGGTGATTTATATTGTTTGTCTAGAAATACTCAAATATAAAAAATATATATATTTTAGTTATGATTGAATAATACAGGCCTTTATTTGGGTTGAAAAAGCTATTGAACAGCAAGAAAACTGCAGTGTGGCTTTGATTTGGGTAGCATGTTAATCTGAAACCATAGTTAGCAACAACCCTGACAACCCTGACAGTGAGCATCTTGTTATGTTGAGTTATAGAGCGTTCAAAACGTAATTTTTTTACTTTTGATTTAGATAGCCAACTAGGCTATTTAGTCCAGTGAGGCAACCCGCCTCACCCAACGTAGCTATTTTTCCTAAAGTATTTATATTTACTTCGGACCTTGGAACCCCTCAACTGAAGCTAGCCAACGAACTACCAGCTTCAGCAAAACATTGCTAGCGGTCTTCAGCTAACCGGTCATCAGCTAACCCTTAGCTCGGAAAGCTCTCGCCAGTTCGAACAACGCGACTCTAACCAGAGCATAACGGACCTATTTATTATTTTATTTTATTTTTCATCCCCGGATTCCCATCGCAAACGGAACATTTTGAGCTCCTGGGCTACAATATCCAGACCCACGACCGGTCCATCGATGTCACTGCATGAAGAGGAATAAACAGATACCCCCATCGCGACGTCCCCAAAGGCTAACTCTCTAGCCCTTGCTATCTCCTTGCTTGCAAATTCGGCCTGCTAACTGCTAGCTTGTTTAGCCCGGTCCGCTAACTGCTACCGTGTTTAGCACCGTCTACTAACTGTTAGCTTGTTAGCACAGGCCTGCTAACCGTCTGAATCGCCGCGTCCCAAACACTCACTGAACCCATATTTACTTTCTATCCCTTTTCGATTTTTAATTTGTTTATACCTTCCGGTAACCTGCCTCACCCAATGTGATACGGAACCGCTATTATCTTTACATTTTTAGAACACACTCAAGAACCTCCAGAAGCTAACCAGCTAACTGGCTACAAGCTATTTGGTCATTGTTAGTTTTCTAACCTGGATAACACTCGCCAGTCCAGCTTCCCTGCCCCATCCACCGCTGCCCCTTGGACACTGATCACTTGGCTACATAGCTGATGCATGCTGGACTGTCCATTAATCACGGTAATCCATTCTGCTTGTTTATGTTTTATCTGTCGGCCCCAGCCGCACTTAGGCTCTGTGTGTAGTTAATCCGACCCTCTCTGCCTAATCAATCGCCATTCTACCTGCTGTTGTTGTGCTAGATGATTAGCTGTTGTCTCACCTACTGTTTTAGCTAGCTCTCCCAATTCAACACCTGTGATTACTGTATGCCTCGCTGTATGTCTTTCTCAAATGTCAATATGCCTTGTATACTGTTGTGCAGGTTAGTTATCATTGTTTTAGTTTACAATGGAGCCCCTAGTTCCACTCTTTATACCCCTGTTACCTCCTTTGTCCCACCCCCCACACATGCGGTGACCTCACCCATTACAACCAGCATGTCCAGAGATACAACCTCTCTCATCATCACCCAGTGCCTGGGCTTACCTCCGCTGTACCCGCACCCCACCATACCCCTGTTTGCGCATTATGCCCTGAATATATTCTACCATGCCCAGAAACCTGCTCCTCTTATTCTCTGTCCCCAACGCCCTAGGCGACCAGTTTTGATAGCCTTCAGCCGCACCCTCATACTACTCCTTCTCTGTTCCGCGGGTGATGTGGAGGTAAACCCAGGCCCTGCATGTCCCCAGGCACCCTCATTTGTTGACTTCTGTGATCGAAAAAGCCTTGGTTTCATGCATGTCAACATCAGAAGCCTCCTCCCTAAGTTTGTCTTACTCACTGCTCTAGCACACTCTGCTAACCCTGATGTCCTTGCCGTGTCTGAATCCTGGCTCAGGAAGGCCACCAAAAATTCTGAGATTTCCATACCCAACTATAACATCTTCCGTCAAGATAGAACTGCCAAAGGAGGAGGAGTTGCAGTCTACTGCAGAGATAGCCTGCAAAGTAATGTCATACTTTCCAGGTCCATACCCAAACAGTTCGAACTACTAATTTTGAAAATTACTCTCTCCAGAAATAAGTCTCTCACTGTTGCCGCCTGCTACCGACCCCCCTCAGCTCCCAGCTGTGCCCTGGACACCATTTGTGAATTGATCGCCCCCCATCTAGCTTCAGAGTTTGTTCTGTTAGGTGACCTAAACTGGGATATGCTTAACACCCCGGCAGTCCTACAATCTAAGCTAGATGCCCTCAATCTCACTCAAATCATCAAGGAACCCACCAGGTACAACCCTAACTCTGTAAACAAGGGCACCCTCATTGACGTCATCCTGACCAACTGGCCCTCCAAATACACCTCCGCTGTCTTCAACCAGGATCTCAGCGATCACTGCCTCATTGCCTGTATCCGCTATGGAGCCGCAGTCAAACGACCACCCCTCATCACTGTCAAACGCTCCCTAAAACACTTCTGTGAGCAGGCCTTTCTAATCGACCTGGCCCGGGTATCCTGGAAGGACATTGACCTCATCCCGTCAGTTGAGGATGCCTGGTCTTTCTTTAAAAGTAACTTCCGCACCATTTTAGATAAGCATGCTCCGTTCAAAAAATGCAGAACTAAGAACAGATATAGCCCCTGGTTCACTCCAGACCTGACTGCCCTCGACCAGCACAAAAACATCCTGTGGCGGACTGCACTAACATCGAACAGTCCCCGCGATATGCAACTGTTCAGGGAAGTCAGGAACCAATACACACAGTCAGTCAGGAAAGCTAAAGCCAACTTCTTCAGGCAGAAGTTTGCATCCTGTAGCTCCAACTCCAAAAAGTTCTGGGACACTGTGAAGTCCATGGAGAACAAGAGCACCTCCTCCCAGCTGCCCACTGCACTGAGGCTAGGTACCACGGTCACCACCGATAAATCCATGATTATCGAAAACTTCAACAAGCATTTCTCAACGGCTGGCCATGCCTTCCGCCTGGCTACTCCAACCTCGTCCAACAGCTCCCCCCCCCCCGCAGCTACTCGCCCAAGCCTCTCCAGGTTCTCCTTTACCCAAATCCAGATAGCAGATGTTCTGAAAGAGCTGCAAAACCTGGACCCGTACAAATCAGCTGGGCTTGACAATCTGGACCCTCTATTCCTGAAACTATCCGCCGCCATTGTCGCAACCCCTATTACCAGCCTGTTCAACCTCTCTTTCATATCGTCTGAGATCCCCAAGGATTGGAAAGCTGCCGCAGTCATCCCCCTCTTCAAAGGGGGCGACACCCTGGACCCAAACTGTTACAGACCAATATCCATCCTGCCCTGCCTATCTAAGGTCTTCGAAAGCCAAGTCAACAAACAGATCACTGACCATCTTGAATCCCGCCGTACCTTCTCCGCTGTGCAATCTGGTTTCCGAGCCGGTCACGGGTGTACCTCAGCCACGCTCAAGGTACTAAACGATATCATAACCGCCATCGATAAAAGACAGTACTGTGCAGCCGTCTTCATAGACCTTGCCAAGGCTTTCGACTCTGTCAATCACCGTATTCTTATCGGCAGACTCAGTAGCCTCGGTTTTTCGGATGACTGCCTTGCCTGGTTCACCAATTACTTTGCAGACAGAGTTCAGTGTGTCAAATCGGAGGGCATGCTGTCCGGTCCTCTGGCAGTCTCTATGGGGGTGCCACAGGGTTCAATTCTCGGGCCGACTCTTTTCTCTGTATATATCAATGATGTTTCTCATGCTGCGGGCGATTCCCTGATCCACCTCTACGCAGACGACACCATTCTATATACTTCCGGCCCGTCCTTGGACACTGTGCTATCTAACCTCCAAACGAGCTTCAATGCCATACAGCACTCCTTCCGTGGCCTCCAACTGCTCTTAAACGCTAGTAAAACCAAATGCATGCTTTTCAACCGTTCGCTGCCTGCACCCGCACGCCTGACCAGCATCACCACCCTGGATGGTTCCGACCTTGAATATGTGGACATCTATAAGTACCTAGGTGTCTGGCTAGACTCTAAACTCTCCTTCCAGACCCATATCAAACATCTCCAATCGAAAATCAAATCAAGAGTCGGCTTTCTATTCCGCAACAAAGCCTCCTTCACTCACGCCGCCAAACTTACCCTAGTAAAACTGACTATCCTACCGATCCTCGACTTCGGCGATGTCATCTACAAAATTGCTTCCAACACTCTACTCAGCAAACTGGATGCAGTTTATCACAGTGCCATCCGTTTTGTCACTAAAGCACCTTATACCACCCACCACTGCGACTTGTATGCTCTAGTCGGCTGGCCCTCGCTACATATTCGTCGCCAGACCCACTGGCTCCAGGTCATCTACAAGTCCATGCTAGGTAAAGCTCCGCCTTATCTCAGTTCACTGGTTACGATGGCAACACCCATCCGTAGCACGCGCTCCAGCAGGTGTATCTCACTGATCATCCCTAAAGCCAACACCTCATTTGGCCGCCTTTCGTTCCAGTTCTCTGCTGCCTGTGATTGGAACGAATTGCAAAAATCGCTGAAGTTGGAGACTTTTATCTCCCTCACCAACTTCAAACATCTGCTATCTGAGCAGCTAACCGATCGCTGCAGCTGTACATAGTCTATTGGTAAATAGCCCACCCATTTTCACCTACCTCATCCCCATACTGTTTTTATTTATTTATTTTTCTGCTCTTTTGCACACCAATATCTCTATCTCTACCTTTACATAACCATCTGATCATTTATCACTCCAGTGTTAATCTGCATAATTGTAATTATTTGCCTACCTTCTCATGCCTTTTGCACACAATGTATATATAGACTCCCCTTTTTTCTACTGTGTTATTGACTTGTTAATTGTTTACTCCATGTGTAACTCTGTGTTGTCTGTTCACACTGCTATGCCTTATCTTGGCCAGGTCGCAGTTGCAAATGAGAACTTGTTCTCAACTAGCCTACCTGGTTAAATAAAGGTGAAATAAAAAAAATAAAAAAATAAAACTATCTACAACTGATTTGATCTTAGTTCAAATAGACTTAATTAGCTCAATTGTTAGCATAGCAAGTATGCTATTGTGCTAATTTGTTATCTTTCTAACTACAATAGCTAGCAACCGACAGAGCAACTTTAAGTGAGCAGCATACCCCATAGTGTAGGAGAGTTGGCAAATTAGCAAACTAAACAGGCTAGCTAGAAATCTGACTAACTAGTTAGCTAGTACTTTCTGACCTATGCTGGAACATTGGTAACATTGTGAAGACATCCTGTCTGCCTCTAGAGACTAGCAAGCTAATGCGCCACACCTGCCAATTTTCATCCTTACCTCCAAGTGTTTCTTCAGGTTCGAAGTCAAGTCTCTGGATGTTGACAGCAGCTTTACAGTGGGCAAACATAGTTTGCATTGAACTGTTACATTCCTGCCCTTTTCTTCTTTGAACACAAATTGTTATTTGAAGCACCATCCAAAAAATGCATTGCGTTGGCACGCCATACCATTTTCTTTTGTGACCGTGTATGTTGCTCAGGCAGAAAGATCAAGTAGTACTTTTTCAGTTAATGATTGACGTCAATATAAAAGGTCATTAAGAAAACAAGCAATTGTTTCATGGACATTTTTTTTCTGCAAACATCCCTTCTAAATTTGAAAGTAATCCTAGAAGTAATTATCTTTTTTTTTTTTTTAAGTATCGGTAATCTGATTACAATATTTGTGCTGGTAATGTAACAGATTACATGTAATCCGTTACTCCCCAATACCTGTGTGTGTGTGCGCTCATTCTCACTTGTGGATGTGTCTGCATGTGTGTGCATGCGTCTGTGCTGTATCTATGTGTGTGTGTGTCTTTGTGTGCACGTGTGTGTGTCTTTGTGTGTGTGTGTTTACCAGCTCATAGTACTCCAGAATCATATAGTGGGGCTTGGCCTCCCTACACAACCCCAGCAGTCGCACCACGTTGCCATGGCTCAGCTTGGAGAAAATGTTGGCCTGGCGGCTGAAGACTAACTGCAGCTGCTCGTCTCTGCAGGCTCTTCACCAGCACCACTGTATCCTCCTCGCCCTCCTCGATGGCCTTCGCCTTGGCCAGCAGCACCTCGCCAAACTTCCCTTTCCCTACTGTAACGGTTTTGACTTGAGGTTATTATTTATAGGGGTGCCAGGTAGGTTGTGCCTACCAGAGAAAACATTGGTTTCTCCTTTTGGTTTGGGAGGGAATGAGTCCCATCTGGTCCGTCAAGTCTACACCAATACAAAGGACGTATGTAAAAGTCAGGATGGAAATAAACCCTTAAAACATTGGAAAGAACTTACAAAACAACAATATTATTTTGCGTGGGTTGTATTAGCAACATCAATGATTACACACACATATAATAATATAACACAATGAGTTCTGGTTCCTCCAGAAATGTCCTGTACCTCGGGCCTAAAAAGAGTCCAGCCCGGTAAAGGAGTTCAGTGAAATCAAGTGACTTTTGTCACGCAATGTTTGTCCGTTCATTCCGTGTAGCGTAAACCCAGTATTAATCATACAAGCAATATAAAGCCTATCAACTCTAACTAAGTCCTCCTCTACACCTAACTACACAAATCAACACAGTATAAATCACATCAAAACAAATTAATTACAGTATACAAAAAGGTTGTAGTCAGTCGGAGAAAGGCCACGAAGAACGGAGAGGTGTAGTCCACGGACGCAAAAGAGTGGATCAGATCCTGGGTAAACTCTATTAAGCTACAAAACACACGTTTAACGGCAACAAAACAAATGGAATAGAGAAGCTTCGGACCTGAGGGTTGAACACATCCTCATTCACGTCTCCATCACAACCCCACTTTTGCGCAGCTGATGCTGGTTATTTAATTGGGAATTAAAGGGAAAGCGTCCTATTGGAAGGAGAAGCACTGAGACGGTTCAGAAAAAGTTAGGGCCGTCACACACCTCCTCCCATGGAAAAAGCCGACCATTGCCCTGGAAGGCACATCTTGGTCGGGGACACCGAGAAAGGTCTCCTCATCACTTTCCTCTACAAAAATATTCATGACTTTTTGGAGCTCACGCTCCTCAGCTGAGGGGTCACAGGCCTTAAGGTGTGAGACTTCTGGGTCTGGGAATCCGAGAAAAGTCTCCTCACTTTCCTCTTCAGAGATATCCAGGACCTTGCGGCGCTCAATCGCCTCCTATTCCTCAGCCGAGGGGTAACAGGCCTTAAGGCGTGAGACATGGACAACGCGCATATCTTCACCTGTGTCCTCTTTCACCACTCGGTAGTTCAAAGGGCCCATCTGCTCCACAATCCTATATGGTCCTTGCCATTTAGGAGCGAGCTTGGCCGAGAAGAATTGTTCAGCTTTCGAGTAAGGATGAGAACGATGAACCGCTTGTAGGTTTTGAACCTGCCCAAATGACCAGCTAATGGGTCTTCAATGGAAATGTTGAAGCAGTTGAAGGCGTAGAGTTTCAGGTACAGTGCCTTGCGAAAGTATTCGGCCCCCTTGAACTTTGCGACCTTTTGCCACATTTCAGGCTTCAAACATAAAGATATAAAACTGTATTTTTTTGTGAAGAATCAACAACAAGTGGGACACAATCATGAAGTGGAACGACATTTATTGGATATTTCAAACTTTTTTAACAAATCAAAAACTGAAAAATTGGGCGTGCAAAATTATTCAGCCCCTTTACTTTCAGTGCAGCAAACTCTCTCCAGAAGTTCAGTGAGGATCTCTGAATGATCCAATGTTGACCTAAATGACTAATGATGATAAATACAATCCACCTGTGTGTAATCAAGTCTCCGTATAAATGCACCTGGACTGTGATAGTCTCAGAGGTCCGTCAAAAGCGCAGAGAGCATCATGAAGAACAAGGAACACACCAGGCAGGTCCGAGATACTGTTGTGAAGAAGTTTAAAGCCGGATTTGGATACAAAAAGATTTCCCAAGCTTTAAACATCCCAAGGAGCACTGTGCAAGCGATAATATTGAAATGGAAGGAGTATCAGACCACTGCAAATCTACCAAGACCTGGCCGTCCCTCTAAACTTTCAGCTCATACAAGAAGACTGATCAGAGATGCAGCCAAGAGGCCCATGATCACTCTGGATGAACTGCAGAGATCTACAGCTGAGGTGGGAGACTCTGTCCATAGGACAACAATCAGTCGAATATTGCAGAAATCTGGCCTTTATGGAAGAGTGGCAAGAAGAAAGCCATTTCTTAAAAATATCCATAAAAAGTGTAGTTTAAAGTTTGCCACAAGCCACCTGGGAGACACACCAAACATGTGGAAGAAGGTGCTCTGGTCAGATGAAACCAAAATTGAACTTTTTGGCAACAATGCAAGACGTTATGTTTGGCGTAAAAGCAACACAGCTGAACACACCATCCCCACTGTCAAACATGGTGGTGGCAGCATCATGGTTTGGGCCTGCTTTTCTTCAGCAGGGACAGGGAAGATGGTTAAAATTGATGGGAAGATGGATGGAGCCAAATACAGGACCATTCTGGAAGAAAACCTGATGGAGTCTGCAAAAGACCTGAGACTGGGACGGAGATTTGTCTTCCAACAAGACAATGATCCAAAACATAAAGCAAAATCTACAATGGAATGGTTCAAAAATAAACATATCTAGGTGTTAGAATGGCCAAGTCAAAGTCCAGACCTGAATTCAATCGAGAATCTGTGGAAAGAACTGAAAACTGCTGTTCACAAATGCTCTCCATCCAACCTCACTGAGCTCGAGCTGTTTTGCAAGGAGGAATGGGAAAAAATGCCAGTCTCTCGATGTGCAAAACTGATAGAGACATACCCCAAGCGACTTACAGTTGTAATCGCAGCAAAAGGTGGCGCTACAAAGTATTAACTTAAGGGGGCTGAATAATTTTGCACGCCCAATTTTTCAGTTTTTGATTTGTTAAAAAAGTTTGAAATATCCAATAAATGTCGTTCCACTTCATGATTGTGTCCCACTTGTTGTTGATTCTTCACAAAAAAATACAGTTTTATATCTTTATGTTTGAAGCCTGAAATGTGGCAAAAGGTCGCAAAGTTCAAGGGGGCCGAATACTTTCGCAAGGCACTGTATGTACATTTGGTAGAGTGTTCTGTGAGGTAGTTGTACAACTCGGTAGACTTTGTCTTCAATGATGGTCAGCTTTGTGGTAGGATTGACCTTCTTTTCTCCATCTTCCAGGATAGTCTGGTACAAAGCCTGTACTTCTGGATCATCCTGTTGGGCTTTCCATATGGCCTCATCAGAGATGGGAAAGTCCGTTTTGAGTCTCGCCTGCTTGACAGGACAGTAGCACATGTAAGATGAGGGCCACCGTTATCACAAGCAGGAGCTCTGGATAAGGCATCTGGAACAGTGTTGTATTTTCCTTTCCTGTATTCTACTCAATCATGTCATCTGGTTGTGATGGAGACGTGAATGAGGATGTGTTCAACCCTCAGTTCCGAAGCTTCTCTATTCCGTTTGTTTTGTTGCCGTTAAACGTGTGTTTTGTGGCCTAATAGAGTTTACCCAGGATCGGATCCACTCTTTGCGTCTGTGGACTACACCTCTCCGTTCTTCGTGGCCTTGGATTGGATTGTCTGACTGACCGACTGACTACCACCTTTTTGTATACCGTATTTCATTTGTTTTGATGTGATGTATACGGTGATGATTTATGTCGTTAGTTGTAGTTGAGGACTTAGTAAGAGTTGATACGCTTTAAAGTTCTGTGGTAAAATAATTGTTATATTGATTGTATGATTAATACTGGGTTTACGCTACACTTGAATGAACGACAAACATTGCGTGACAAAAGTCACTTGAGTTCACTGAACTCCTTTACCGGGCTGGACTCTTTTTAGGCCTGAGGTACAGGACATTTCTGGAGGAACCAGAACTCATTATGATATTATTATATGTGTGTGTAGTCATTGATGTTGCTAATACAACCCACGCAAAATAATATAGTTGTTTTGGAAGTTTTTTCAATGTTTTAAGGGTTTATGAAAAGTTTATTTCCATCCTGACTATTAAGTCCTTTCTATTGGTGTAGACTTGACGGACCAGATGGGACTCATTCTCTCCCAAACCAAAAGGAGAAAGGAGAAACCGTTACATAAAAAATCATGTTCTCAGCTATGGTGTGGCTATTCTCCCCTTGAATTGCGTTCCCATGCAAAACTAGACAGATAGCTAACAACTAAGTCTTCAATAAAACTCCCAAGGTGTGACTTTTCTTGACTGGATATATTGAAAACGTTTATGTTGTGAAACTGTAAAATACAGAAAAGAATATACTTTAGTATTCAATTCAAATTGACATATTGTTGCTGTACATTATACATTTCAAGTTGAAGTTGCATGAAAATACAAAGCACGTGCCAATGTATCATGCATCTGGCATGACGCCAAACCATAGCTAATTGTTACTCATATAGAAATTGGCTAACTGCTTTCATTACTTTGATAATATACAACCATCTCTGTAGAATAACAAAGCATATTTCACTAGAAACAGTAACAAAACTACAGTATTGTATATTTTACAATTTGTTTGCATGATGAACGAGCAAGGTAATACAGCTGCAATGCAATTTGTGTGAGTAAATGCAACGAGCATTGATATGTAATTATAACAATAACAAGATTATCATCACTAGCTAAATGCTTGAATCGAACTTACAAACAAATATTTTGAAGCGTGACAAAAGACCTGCACTGTAGCGTTGTTTTTAGCTGCTTCTCGGCGTCTCTTCCTGTTTCCTTCTCTGCGTGTCTCTTTCTGTTTTCCTTACAGTCTAAGTACCAGAAAGCTCCACTAGGGGGCGAATAACACCATGGAACACAATGAAAATCCATCTTAACCATTGTCATAAAATTAATGATTCGTTATCTTCTAGCAGGATGGCAGCACAGTGGCCATTCTGCTGCACAGCTCTTCCTGGTGGACAGCAACCACATTACACAATTTGCATGTTTGAGATTTACTATATTGCATTCGGACTGCAAATTACAAATCACCTTGCATCCCAAATTACTACTCATTATGTGATCAAGATAAGCAATACTGCTCGCCTTGGCCAAAATGATCCCCCGAAACACTGTGTCATGTGATTTGAAATCCACAAGAACTAAGCATAGTAAAAAGTGCAGACAGTAACATGGGCAGATATTGCCCACTACAAATTAAACATACTCAGGCCTTTATGATTGGAAACATGATAATGATCATATTTTGAAATCCATATTTTGAAAAAGTTTATTGAGTGCACAACCCCCACTTTAAGAGCTGAGCACTTTAGGGCCAAAACTGAGATTAGTACTGGGTTGTACAGATGAGAGGGAACAAGTGGAGACATTATAGGTGGATTAACTTCACAAACAAATGCTTTTAGTTTTTAAAGAGAGCACACCAGTTTACTTTCCTTAATCTTTAAGACTCTCACCAAATTACAAGACTACGCAACACTCCAAACTCAGGTTTGTGACTATGGTGACTATTGCATTTTCCTTGCAATGCTCTTGGTAGCCACAAGGTGGTGGCATGTCAACTGGATATGAGTGAGTACAAAATGTTCAACATAGGGGCAGAGTATGATGTAGGTAGGAGCATTCAGACACACATCAGACTAATAAATAAATGTTTATTCTGTGACTCACATGGACACAACTACTTGCCAGACACGTAGCCTACACAAGATGATAGCAAACAGTGCATTTACTCAGAAACCCACTGTCAATTGACGCTCCCTTTCTACCTATCCATACTATTAAACACACACACACACACACACACACACACACACACACACACACACCTATCCACCCACCCAGCACCATGTTACCCAACACACTCCACACCTACCAACCCCCTACTTAATTGGCATCTTAATTGGGGAGGAGGAGCTCATGGTAATGGCTGGAGTGGAATAGGTGGAATGGTATCAAAAATACATCAAACACATGGCTTCCATGTGTTCAGTGCCATACCATTTGCTCCGTTCCAGACATTATTATGAGCAGTCCTCTCCTCAGCAGCCTCCACTGCCCCACACACACACAGTCATTTAAATAGTGCTCTTTTCCAGTCATTTGGGATTGAGATACACAACAGATGACATGAGACGTGGTTGGAGCTCAGCTTGGAATGTTTTTTAATCAGGTACCTACTTACTGCTTGAGAAAATAGTGTTGTGTGTCCATCCAAGTAAAATTTAATACACAGCATATGGTTCATTCAAGTTCAGAACTGTACTTTCTTTTATGTCTTTCTTATTTTTGTATCTTTATTTAACTAGGCAAGTCAGTTAAGAACAAATTATTATTTTCAATGACGGCCTAGGAACAGTGCCTGTTCAGCGGCAGAAGGACAGATTTGTACCTTGTCAGCTCAAGGATTTGAACTTGCAACCATTCCATTACTAGTCCAACGCTCTAACCACTAGGCTACCCTGCCGCCCATTCATGTGTGGGGTTGCTTCTCAGCCAAGGGAGTGGGCTCACTCACTTTTCCCTAAGAACACAGCAATGAATAAAGAATGGTTCAGCAAACTGGCCCAGATAAAAAAAAATCCAAAGATTTCACACACATCATCAATTCATAACTAGAGTTTTAAAAACTAGAACAAAATGCTAAATGAATTGTCTCTCCTACAATGAACTACTTCTGCAAAATAAATTGTTTGCTTACCTTAACTCCTCAAAGGGAGAGGTTTGGATAATAAAATACCCTTTTCAACCTATTTTAAACTACAAGCCAAGCACAAGAAGGCGTCACAGTGTATGAGAGTGGGTTGATTAAATCTAGGGTCTGTCCAGTCCATGTCACCTCACTGATGGCCCTGGCATCACAGGTTATTAGAATGCTCAGATGGCTGAGTGGTTAATTACAGTCCTCATCCAGTCTTCGTGATTACTGCACACACACACACACAGTAACATGGTGTTGGTGGCATCCCGTTTCAGCTGTGTGTTTGTGTGTGTGCGTGTGAGGGACAGAGACTCACCCACTACATATACTCGTGGCCAAAAGTTTGCCACTAGCACAGTCAGTGTAGTCAGCTCAGCTATCCCCATTGAGACCGTGCCTGTGCCTCGACCTAGGTTGGGCCAAATTAAACATTGCGGGGTTCGCCTTAGTAATCTCACTAGAATAAAGACCTCCTCCATTCCTGCCATTATTGAAAGAGATCGCGATACCTCACATCTCAAAATAGGGCTACTTAATGTTAGATCCCTCACTACAAAGAAAGTTATAGTCAGTGATCATAATCTTGATATGATTGGCATGACTGAAAAATGGCTTAAGCCTGATGAATTGACTGTGTTAAATGAGGCCTCACCTTCTGGTTACACTAGTGACCATATCCCCTGTGCATCCCGCAAATTCGGAGGTGTTGCTAATATTTACCATATACAGCTTTCCTCACTGAGTTCCCTGAATTCCTATTGGACCTTGTAGTCATAGCAGATAATATTCACATTTTTGGTGACTTTAATATTCACATGGGAAAGTCCACAGACCCACTCCAAAAGGCTTTCGGAGCCATCATCGACTCAGTGGGTTTTGTTCAATATGTCTCTGGACCTACTCACTGCCACAGTCATACTCTGGACCTATGGAATAAATGTTGTGGATCTGAATGTTTTTCATCATAATCCAGGACTATCGGACCACCATTTTATTATGTTTGCAATTGCAACAAATAATCTGCTCAGACCCCAACCAAGGAGCATCAAAAGACGTGATATAAATTTTATCAAAATCATCATTTTGACCCCATGGGGTGAGATCTTGCGTGGAGCCCCAGAGCGAGGGAGATTATCAGTGGTCTTGTATGTCTTCCATTTCCTAATAATTGCTCCCACAGTTGATTTCTTCAAACCATGCTGCTTACCTATTGCAGATTCAGTCTTCCCAGCCTGGTGCAGGTCTACAATTTTGTTTCTGGTGTCCTTTGACAGCTCTTTGGTCTTGGCCATAGTGGAGTTTGGAGTGTGACTGTTTGAGGTTGTGGACAGGTGTCTTTTATACTGATAACAAGTTCAAACAGGTGCCATTAACCTCTTGAACCTCTGGGGGCAGTATTTCATTTTTGGATGAAAAACGTTCCCGTTTTAAACAAGATTTTTTGTCACGAAAAGATGCTCGACTATGCATATAGTTGCTTTGGAAAGAAAACACTCTGACGTTTCCAAAACTGCAAAGATATTGTCTGTGAGTGCCACAGAATTAATGCTACAAGCGAAACCAAGATGAAATTTCATACAGGAAGTGAGCCAGATTTTGAATGCGCTGTGTTCCAATGTCTCCGTATATGGCTGTGAATGCGCAAGGAATGAGCCTACACTTTCTGTCGTTATTGGAAAATCGACCATAAAGAGACTACATTTACCAGGTGTCCGCTCGGTGTCCTCCGTCGAAACTATTGCGTAATCTCCAGGTGCGTGCATTTTTCCATTTTGTTCAGAGGAGAAACCAAACTGCCACGAGTGATTTATCATCGAATAGATATGTGAAAAACACCTTGAGGATTGATTCTAAACAACGTTTGCCATGTTTCTGTCGATATTATGGAGTTAATTTGGAAAAAAGTTTGCCTTTGTAATGACTGAATTTTCATTTTTTTTTAACAAAACGGAGCGATTTCTCCTACACAAATAATATTTTTGGAAAAACTGAACATTTGCTATCTAACTGAGAGTCTCCTCATTGAAAACATCCGAAGTTCTTCAAAGGTAAATGATTTTATTTGAATGCTTTTCTTGTTTTTGTGAAAATGTTGCCTGCTGAATGCTAGGCTTAATGCTATGCTAGCTATCAATTCTCTTACACAAATGCTTGTGTAGCTATGGTTGAAAAGCATTTTTTGAAAATCTGAGATGACAGTGTTGTTAACAAAAGGCTAAGCTTGTGAGCCAATATATTTATTTCATTTCATTTGCGATTTTCATGAGTAGTTAACGTTGCGTTATGGTAATGAGCTTGAGGCTATAATTACGCTCCCGGATACGGGATTGCTTTTTCACAACAGGTTAATACAGGTAACGAGTTGAGGACAGAGGAGCCTCTTAAAGAAGAAGTTACAGGTCTGTTAGAGCCAGAAATCTTGCTTGTTTGTAGGTTACCAAATACTTATTTTCCACCATAATTTGCAAATAAATTCATTAAAAATCATACAATGTGATTTTCTGGATTTTGTCCCCTCATTTTGTCTGTTATAGTTGAAGTGTACCGATGATGAAAATTACAGGCCTCTCATTTTTTTAAGTGGGAGGACTTGCATAATTGGTGGCTGACTAAATACTTTTTTGCCCCACTGTGCATGTATAAACAACTTTTTCTTCTCAATACAGCCCCCCTTTGTCCCTATTTTCCTGTCATGAGTGGCCTGGTAAAGAAATATCAGTATCTCAATACATTCTTAGTCTAAATAGTTAGCAGGACGTATACTGTTATATAAATATTCATACACATAGCTCATATAAACAAAGACATTCCGTCGTAAGAACACATACACCCAGCCATAAGACTGACCCCCTCTTCCTTATATAAACACACATCTCATCTCCCTCTAACTGGCCGGTCCCAAGAGCAAAGGACTTTTGCTGTGCACCAATGGGGCCCGCTCTGGCTAGAGCAAGGCCCGCCTCCAACCCTCCGACCAGTCAAGAAGACCGAAACGACAAGACTCCACCTACTTTATTCTATGTATAAAAATGAATGTAACCGTAGTATAAGGCCTCTTTTTCACCTGGCTCCTTGCCGAGTTATGTGAACTAGGTCCGTGCACGTAAAACTGCGGGACAAGATATCTCTGACTCATTAAAACTGTCTTTTGTTACAACTGAAATCCACTCTGTCCAGCGTCCGTGATTTGGTCTCAACTCTCCAGTATTTGAACACTAACAGAACTTGGTAGCAGAGTTTGGTTATTCTTGAATTCAATCTATTATAAGTTAGTGTGAGAGGACGAGACTGATCACGGCTAAAAAAATCAGAAGGAAGAGTGACTTCCCCAGCCATTCATCTTGCCTCAGGAAATCTGATCGGAGCGCTCTATATGAGGTGAGCAGAGCCTGTTATATCGAAATCTGCATATTGTATTATAGCCTAAACCAAATTTTGATCAGAAAGTACTGGGCGTGAGTATGAATCGGTGCCAAATTTTTACATAAGAACCTAAGACATTGATCAGGGAGATCTTGTTTTGCTCGTTTTTATTTTTTATTTGTATTTTTTATCAATTGGCCTATTATTAGAAGTGTAGTATGCATGTAAAAGATCCTATTAAATAAGTGCTTACTGTTTAATTGGTTGTGTTTTAGAAGTGTAGTATGCATGTAAAAGATCCTATTGAATAAGTTCTAAACTGTTTAATTGGTTGTGTTTAGAGGTGTAGTTAATTAATAGATCGACTGAATCTGCATGTAAAAGATCCTATTGAATAAGTTGTAAACTGTTTAATTGGTTATGTTAGAGGTGTAGTCGAATAGATATAGGATATGTAAGTTTGGCCTTCCACAAGACAGAGATCGGGAATGATGTGGCTATTGCACATCAAACAATAAACATAATATGAACCAGAGTTGACATTCCATGATTTGGAGATGGGGGAAATTAAATTGAAAGAAATGTTTGTCGCGGAGTAGGTTGGGATACGTAACTGGGCTATTAGGCACACGTGCTGATAGACAAAGCCACCTTAGTATCGAATGGCCGTGCAACTTTGATTGACAGCAGCCGGGCTGGAATACTGATTTTCGCTTTTTTTTTTTTTTTTTCCTGTTGATATTGCCTAAAGTTTAAAATTATTCTGACAATTGCTATAGAATCGCTGGAATTTACTGATATAAGTTTATAAAGGAATTTACCGAATTGTTTACAGAAAGTATTTAAATAATTCACTGAACAACTCTTAGTTGTCTAGAAATTCTATCTATATTTCCTAAAGAGCTAGAATTACTCTGAAAATTGTTATAGAACCGCATATATTCACTGATATATTGTTCCAAAAGGAAATCGCCGAATCATTTCTAGAAAATACCTAAACGAATCGCTGAACAAATTAAAATAAAATACCGGAGAAATACACACGTGGCGGGCGTCACATACTGATAACCCCCTTTGTATGCGAGGGTGGGGGCGGAAGAGATAAGCCATTGCCAGTATAGCAGTACATCCCTGGTCTCGACCAGGGACAGGCTAAGCATACAACGATAGAAATAAACACCACATAGTAAGGATTGAATATACCTAAATAACGCATTATACACATTATCAGACGAACTAGATAAAATGTCTGCAGCTACCACGCCCAAACTAAAATTCAATGAATATTTAGATCAGAGTATGATTGATAGAGCGGGAGGTAAAGAACAGTATGGGAAAGTGGAGAAAGTGTGGAAAGGATTACGGATAAGATGGACACAAGCAGGTTATTTTAGCGGAGGACCACCTACAGGGGGGAAACTCCAAGATATGCAGACAGAATTAGAGGACGCAGTAGAGCATGCAAAAGCGAGTGAGGCGGAGAGAAACAAGATATACAGGTTCAAAAAAGTAGGTACAAGAGAGAGAGAGAGAGAGCGGAGGGGGAGCTCAAGATAGGTACATGGGCCATACAGGAGAGTAGGAGGGTGCTACCCAAAAACACACCAGACATGATGTGCGTGGCTATTGTGGCGTCGGGGGATGTTAAAGCTCCGCCTGAGAACTTGCCCACGGCTCCCCCTGTGGCCGTTTCTCCCTCACTATATCCACAATTGACAATGGAGGCAGTTCAGCCCCCGCCATACTCAAAGGGACAAAATCACCGGAGCCCGTCACACAACCCATTCCTGCCCAGGGCACCTCCCACAATACAGGCTCCAGTTCTGAGAATAGACCAAGGGGAGTTAAAAGGGGAAATTGCACTGGGGATAACGGCTGGCCATATGGTATGTGAACAGTTCGAAACTGGGATTCCAGGAGCAGGAGACCTCCCCCAGGAACGGAGGCCGCAATGCTCCTCTGTGAACTCTCTCACCTCTGAAACCAGAGGACACCTACAAACAAGATTAGATTCAAACCACTTCTATCAGACGGATAGGGAGGACTGTCATCAGAACATGGATATCGAAAACAAAGAAGAAATTGACATGGTGCTCACCCCAGCTCCGATGGGAGCTCCAAACGTGACTAAGATGCAGGAGCTGCTGAAATCATCAATAGCTCGAGCTAAGGAACTCAGGGAGCTAATAGCTAACCAAGATAACAACAGAGAGGGAGCCTACCGTGTGGAAGGCATAATGAGAGGAACAGTAACCAAAGTTGCCGAATCAATGGGGTCCGAAACACTCCGTCGGTCCTCCAGAATTGCTGATAGAAGAGAGCGAGAGCAGGAGATGGCAGGACAGTACCCCCTGCGACCGACACCAGGTGATGCACACACTGTGGAGTACCAGCCCTGGAAAATGACTGATTTAACAACACTGATGGGACAGATGCCTAGCCTACATGGAGGAGCTTCAGCGTGGCTACTTCAACTGCAGACACTTACGTCAGGCCTGCAACTCTGCCTAGGAGACATGAAAGCACTTCTAGCAAGAGCCACCGACCACGGAACCATGGAGGCCCTCATGACAGCAGCTGACCTTGGATGGCGGGCCCCAACACTGCCCATAGACCACTTCCGTAACAGATTATGGGAAGTTCTACGGAGAGCATACCCTACAGAAAGAAACCATGCCACCTTATCCTCCTTTACAATCAACCCAGGTGAGCAACCTGCAGCATATCTGGACAGGGCTAAGACCACATGGAGATCGGTCCACGAAGAACCATTCGATCACACTGATACCACACTCAGCATGTGGAAGGAAATGGTGGTCAACGGGTGTCCTGGAGATGTTAAAACCAAACTCAGAGGAACGGTAGGGTTGATTGCACTTCCTCTGACCCAATTCAATACGCATGTGCACCACCATGTGACCCACCACAACAAGGAAAGAGGGGGTGCTGAGAGCCAGGTGCAGTCCCTCCAGGTACAACTCCTGAAACTCCAATTGAAGGAAGCACAACAAGGAGAAAAACCTAAGAAACAGATGGTGGCGGAAGAAACGAAGGAGACAGGCACCAAAACAGACATCTCTCAAATAGTGGCCCAGACTATCTCCCAGATGATTCAACAGCAGGCCGGTCCTCAACCAGCCAACCCGGGGCCTACTCCAGTGGGGCAACCTGGAGTTACTCAGCCTTGGTATCCCCCGCAACCACAATTTGCATACCAGCCGCAATGGATACCAGGCCATCCAAGAGGAGGGGTCTGTTTCAACTGTAGAACTCCAGGGCACTACTCACGAGAGTGTCCATACCCACTCACACCACAACAACGCCAGTGGAACTCTACGAGAGGTCCATATGGGAAGGAAAGGGGTGGAACTAGACCTCAACAGTACGAACATCAGCAACCAGGACCCACACCCATGCATCAGCAACCCGCATACAACCAACCGCAGTTCCAGGGAATGACTGGGAACACCATCCCCTGGCCATAAAAATGCCCACCACCCACGGCAGAAGAAGGAAACAGCAACTCCCAGACGGTTCACATGTCACCCTTCAATCAGCCATCATCCCTCAACCAGCATCGGCCAAATTAGCTGAAATCATCGGATTGACGCAGGTCCTCATCAGAGGTTAAAGGAAAGACTGAATATCTACACAGACTCAGCCCATGCCCATGAAGCAGGCCACACTGATGGACCCAGAACTTTTATGAGAAACACATGGCCCCACACACGAAGGCAAACTAAAGACCCTCCAAAAAGGCCTCGCACATCTGGTGGCACCCTCACATAAAAAATATGACTGACTTATTTTATGACGATGATTTATTTTGTGACGAATGCAATGGTTGTGACAGACACAACCCAAAGAAACCATATCGAACACCAATGGGCTCATACTTAATACCTAATGCATGTTTTCAGGATATTAGTATAGGCTACACCGACATGGGCCCCGACAATTTATCTAAAGGCAAACGCTATCTCCTAGTTATAGTAGATAGGTTCTCCAAATGGGTAGAGGCAATACTAACAAAAGGGGAGGATGCTAGGTCAGTCTTTGAGTGGCTACAAACCAAACTAATACCCAGGTATGGCATCCCAAGACAAATCAAATTTGACAAATGGCTTACATTTAACAAACACCTGAGACAGGTGGAAGAAAGATTTGGCATAACCCACAGATTTGGATCTGTGTACAGGCCCCAATCCCAAAATCTGGTGGAACGTCAAACCAAAAGCAAAAGCTAAGATAGCTAAAGTATGTGCCTCATGG
Organism: Oncorhynchus mykiss; assembly: GCF_057628025.1. Lineage (NCBI taxonomy): Eukaryota > Metazoa > Chordata > Actinopteri > Salmoniformes > Salmonidae > Oncorhynchus > Oncorhynchus mykiss. Next base: position 2,738,518 of record NC_143044.1, read on the forward strand.
GATAATGACTGGTAGAGTCATGCATGGTTCACCAAGGGAGGGAGGTCATATGCCCACCCTTGATGTACAACAAATTGTAATGTCTAATTATGTGAAAAAACTGACGGTTCTCTCTGCAGCACCCTCTACCCAGGTTCACAAGGTCCAGGAGGGGGAGCTGCCGGGGGACACGCCACTACTGAAGGTAAAGGTTGGTGACTGGGTGAGGGTTACAGTCCACAAGAGAAAGTGGCTGGAACCCAGGTGGACTGGACCGTACGAAGTGAAGGAGGTTACTTCACACTCAGTCCAGGTCAAAGGTAAATCAGGCACACCTTGGCACCGCCTTACACATTGCACCCCAGCCCCAATTCCTTCTAGAACACTGACTGAAGTCAGAGCTGATTTGAGCGGCCTAAATTCGATTCCAAATGAAGACACTCCTTCCTCAGGTGATGCGGCATCAAACTCCGCCTCCCCTGAGAAGGGAACCTCGCCCAGTTAGAGGGAAATTTCTCCCTCTCTGGGTGAGGCTGGGGATATCTGGTCCCTTATTTGTGATATTCCTACTGATATTTGGAGTAACCCTAGGACTTTCACATGGTTAATTGAACAACTATTTCACCCTGCCACATCACGTACACCAACCCCTACACATGTCCCTAACTCTTTTCCTGATATCACTCCCTCCAATCACTCCCGTCCCAAACGTAGCACTACACCTACAGACCCACCATACACACCAGACAAGGTTAGAAGCACCACGAATGCAACCACCACCATTGCACTATAGTTTTCACGTCTAATAGATGTGAAGAGGGGGATTTGTTATATAAATATTCATACACATAGCTCATATAAACAAAGACATTCCGTCGTAAGAACACATACCCCCAGCCATAAGACTGACCCCCTCTTCCTTATATAAACACACATCTCATCTCCCTCTAACTGGCCGGTCCCAAGAGCAAAGGACTTTTGCTGTGCACCAATGGGGCCCGCTCTGGCTAGAGCAAGGCCCGCCTCCAACCCTCCGACCAGTCAAGAAGACCGAAACGACAAGACTCCACCTACTTTATTCTATGTATAAAAATGAATGTAACCGTAGTATAAGGCCTCTTTTTCACCTGGCTCCTTGCCGAGTTATGTGAACTAGGTCCGTGCACGTAAAACTGCGGGACAAGATATCTCTGACTCATTAAAACTGTCTTTTGTTACAACTGAAATCCACTCTGTCCAGCGTCCGTGATTTGGTCTCAACTCTCCAGTATTTGAACACTAACAATACCACTACCCCCCCTTTCCTTCACCTGGCACTTATCATTTTAGCGTGTCTTCTTCAGATATCGTTTACCCAATGTCACATGTAACTTTTGCCGGTCACATTTCGTGTCCCTTGATAATGTCTCAATTTTAATATCCAAGTAGATACTTCCGTTTCTCCCATGTACACAAGTCTCTCACCTGAGCTTGTTCTCTGTCTCCACTCTCACTCCACACGCGCTCTCAGCACCCCGACCCTGGTTAATGGCTCGGACTCAGATAGGAGTGGTAAAAGTCTCATTACACGCCTTTGTCGCTCTTTCTTCAGTCGGTTAGGGAGGGTTTTGAGGTTTACACACTGTCTATGGTCAAATTATTCCTACCATGCATTGAGACACGATCTGACGTCACCTTCCATGATAACCTCAAAAAAGCACAGACCATAACAACAGTTAAGTTCATTACATTTCTGTTTAACTTCTTGCAACTAGGGGGCGATATTAAAATTTTTGGATGAAAAACGTTCCCGTTTTAAACAACATATTTTGTCACAAAAAGATGCTCGACTATGCATATAATTGACGGCTTTGGAAAGAAAACACTGACGTTTCCAAAACTGCAAAGATATTGTCTGTGAGTGCCACATAACTGATGTTACAGGCGAAAACCAGATAAAAATCCAACCAGGAAGCGCCGCATTTTTTGAAACCGCCTCATGCCAATGACTCCTTATATGGCTGTGAATGAGCTACGAATGAGCTTACGTTTTCCACGTATTCCCCCAGGTGTCTAAAGCATTGTGACGTCTTTTTACGCATTTCTATTGAAGAATAGCCGTAAGGGACCATATATAGCAAGTGGTCACATCGTGTCTCCCGCAGAAAATCTTGCGTAAAATACTGAGGTAGCCATTTTTCCAATCACTTCTTATGAGAAACCAATTGCCTCGATGGATATATTATCGAATATATACAGTGCCTTGCGAAAGTATTCGGCCCCCTTGAACTTTGCAACCTTTTGCCACATTTCAGGCTTCAAACATAAAGATATAAAACTGTATTTTTTTGTGAAGAATCAACAACAGGTGGGACACAATCATGAAGTGGAACGACATTTATTGGATATTTCAAACTTTTTTAACAAATCAAAAACTGAAAAATTGGGCGTGCAAAATTATTCAGCCCCCTTAAGTTAATACTTTGTAGCGCCACCTTTTGCTGCGATTACAGCTGTAAGTCGCTTGGGGTATGTCTCTATCAGTTTTGCACATCGAGAGACTGAAATTTTTTCCCATTCCTCCTTGCAAAACAGCTCAAGCTCAGTGAGGTTGGATGGAGAGCATTTGTGAACAGCAGTTTTCAGTTCTTTCCACAGATTCTCGATTGGATTCAGGTCTGGACTTTGACTTGGCCATTCTAACACCTGGATATGTTTATTTTTTAACCATTCTATTGTAGATTTTGCTTTATGTTTTGGATCATTGTCTTGTTGGAAGACAAATCTCCGTCCCAGTCTCAGGTCTTTTGCAGACTCCATCAGGTTTTCTTCCAGAATGGTCCTGTATTTGGCTCCATCCATCTTCCCATCAATTTTAACCATCTTCCCTGTCCCTGCTGAAGAAAAGCAGGCCCAAACCATGATGCTGCCACCACCATGTTTGACAGTGGGGATGGTGTGTTCAGCTGTGTTGCTTTTACACCAAACATAACGTTTTGCATTGTTGCCAAAAAGTTCAATTTTGGTTTCATCTGAAGCTTTCACCTTCTTCCACATGTTTGGTGTGTCTCCAAGGTGGCTTGTGGCAAACTTTAAACTACACTTTTTATGGATATCTTTAAGAAATGGCTTTCTTCTTGCCACTCTTCCATAAAGGCCAGATTTGTGCAATATACGACTGATTGTTGTCCTATGGACAGAGTCTCCCACCTCAGCTGTAGATCTCTGCAGTTCATCCAGAGTGATCATGGGCCTCTTGGCTGCATCTCTGATCAGTCTTCTCCTTGTATGAGCTGAGGGAGGGACGGCCAGGTCTTGGTAGATTTGCAGTGGTCTGATACTCCTTCCATTTCAATATTATCGCTTGCACAGTGCTCCTTGGAATGTTTAAAGCTTGGGAAATCTTTTTGTATCCAAATCCGGCTTTAAACTTCTTCACAACAGTATCTCGGACCTGCCTGGTGTGTTCCTTGTTCTTCATGATGCTCTCTGCGCTTTTAATGGACCTCTGAGACTATCACAGTGCAGGTGCATTTATACGGAGACTTGATTACACACAGGTGGATTGTATTTATCATCATTAGTCATTTAGGTCAACATTGGATCATTCAGAGATCCTCACTGAACTTCTGGAGAGAGTTTGCTGCACTGAAAGTAAAGGGGCTGAATAATTTTGCACGCCCAATTTTTCAGTTTTTGATTTGTTAAAAAAGTTTGAAATATCCAATAAATGTTGTTCCACTTCATGATTGTGTCCCACTTGTTGTTGATTCTTCACAAAAAAATACAGTTTTATATCTTTATGTTTGAAGCCTGAAATGTGGCAAAAGGTCGCAAAGTTCAAGGGGGCCGAATACTTTCGCAAGGCACTGTATGTTAAAAACACCTTGAGGATGGATCCTAAACAACGTTTGCCGTGTTTCTGTCGATATTATGGAGCAAACTTTGAAAAAAGTTTGGCGTTATAGTTGTAGCATTTTCCGGTCGATTTCTCAGTCAAGCATGATGAAGAAACGGGAGCTATTTCGCCTACAAAAACAATATTTTTGGAAAAAAGGAACATTTTCTATCTAACTGGGAGTCTCCTGAGTGAAAGCATCTGAAGTTCTTCAAAAGTAAATTATTTAATTTGGTTGCTTTTCTTATTTTCGTGAAAATGTTGCCTGCTGCCAGCAGAGCCTAGCATAGCATTATGCCATGATAAACTTACACAAATGCTTGTCTAGCGTTGGCTGTAAAGCATATTTTGAAAATCTGAGATGACAGTGTTGTTAACAAAAGGCTAAACTTTGTTTGAATATATTTATTTCATTTCATTTGCGATTTTCATGAATAGGAAAAGTTTCTAGGGGTATTTATGTCCGCTGCGTTATGCGTTTGAGGCTATGATTACGCTCCCGGATCCGGGATTGCTCGTCGCAAAGGAAACTAGACAAACATTGACTATATGACAAATTATGACATTAACCTTTTCTTAATAACATCTCTAAGTTAAATGTCAAAAAGCATAACATACTGTTACTGCTAAAACCATTTCCTAAATTAGTCCATACTCTCTTATTCTACTGTCAACCTCTAGGAAGAGTTACCAGATCATGAAGATAACATCCTAACCCCTCGCAGAATTCCCACTCCAGGATCCCAATCTGGTCATATTTGTATCAGGTTTGGTTTGCACTTTTGGGACTTTTCAATGTGTTACATAAACTTCAGTTAGTGCTAAATACGGCTGCTTAGAATCCTGACTAGAACCAAGAAAATTGATCATATTACTCCAGTGCTAGCCTCCCTACACTGGGGCTGAGTCACTGGCTTACTAGAGCTCTTTCATACTGTCCCTAGGAGGGGTGCGTCACTTGAGTGGGTTGAGTCACTGATGTGATCTTCCTGTCTGGGTTGGCGCCCCCCCTTGGGTTGTGCCGTGGCGGAGATCTTGTGGGCTATACTCGGCCTTGTCTCAGGATGGTAAGTTGGTGGTTGAAGATATCCCTCTAGCGGTGTGGGGGCTGTGCTTTGGCAAAGTGGTTGGGGTTATATCCTTCCTGTTTGGCCCTGTCCGGGGGTGTCATCGCATGCGGCCACAGTGTCTCCTGACCCCTCCTGTCTCAGCCTCCAGTATTTATGCTGCAGTAGTTTGTGTCAGGGGGCTAGGGTCAGTTTGTTATCTGGAGTACTTCTCCTGTCCTATCCGGTGTCCTGTGTGAATTTAAGTATGCTCTCTCTCTTTCTCTCTTTCTTTCTCTCTCGGAGGACCTGAGCCCTAGGACCATGCCTCAGGACTACCTGACATGATGACTCCTTGCTGTCCCCAGTCCACCTAGCCGTGCTGCTGCTCCAGTTTCAACTGTTCTGCCTGTGATTATTATTATTTGACCATGCTGGTAATTTATGAACATTTGAACATCTTGGCCATGTTCTGTTATAATCTCCAACCGGCAGAGCCAGAAGAGGACTGGCCACCCCACTTAGCCTGGTTCCTCTCTAGGTTTCTTCCTAGGTTTTGGCCTTTCTAGGGAGTTTTTCCGAGCCACCGTGCTTCTACACCTGCATTGTTTGCTGTTTGGGGTTTTAGGCTGGGTTTCTGTACAGCACTTTGAGATATCAGCTGATGTACGAAGGGCTATATAAATACATTTGATTTGATTTGATTTTACATTGCAGTGGGTGGAAACTCAACAGTTATCCTTTTTTTCCCCCCTTCTTTCTTTCTTTTCATTCCATCCAGGTACTAATCCTGTGGGAATGTGTGTGTGGGGTGTGGTGCGTGCATGCGGGCGGGCGTGTGTAAGCAGCGCAGGTGACTAATTAGAGTGGAGATCAGGTTTCTCCCACAGATGTGCTACTGACTGGGTACTCTGTTCTGTGTGGTAGTGTGCTCAGGGGCACATTTCCACACACACATACATGAGATGCATATTCTATATAATGAGCTAAAATGTATACAGAAACCAGGACATAAATACATGGACTGATACAGTTCAACAGAATTTGGGGGAATGAACTGAGGGGGCTAATGTTTATATTTACAGTACCTGTACAATAAGTGGATTGGTGTGATTTAGAGTGTGTGTGTGAGTGGTTGGCTGTGGAGGTGGATACTTACACACCGGTAAGGCCTGTGGTAATCACATTATACACGCTTAGGAAAAAAAAGGGTTCCAAAAGGGTTCTTTGGCTGTCTCCATAGGAGAACCCTTTTGTGTTCCATGTAGAACTCTCTGTGGAAAGGGTCCTACATGGAAGAGTTCTACCTAGAGGGTTCTACCTGGAACCAAAACTGGTTCTTGCAAGAGTTCTCCTATGCGGACAGCCCGAACAACCCTTTCTCGCTCTCCACACGAATGGTCTACAGCTACACACTCACTGCAGAACAAATCTCATAGTGCCGCCTGGCCTAGCCTCTAACAGATCAATCAGGTAACTAAACACACCATGGCAGGTGTGGAAATATTTATGAAAAGCTCTCCTGCTAACACGCCATAACCTTTCTTTTGTGATTTATTAATGTCACACTGTTGCCTGGCTCAACAGAGCAGCCTGGCTCAGAAGTGTGTGTGTGTGTAATCACATTGACTGTGATTCTTTTGAAGACCATGATGGAAAGGAAGGAATGAGAAAAGACAACTTGGTAGTAATGTGGCAAAATTGCCAGGGGGCCCACAGTGTGTGAGATGTCATCAAAGATAACAGGATTATGAGGCAGCATTTACAAAGAAGCGGAGCCCACACACATAGACTAAACACACACACAGGACAAGTGCGCACAGACAACAAACACACACACATCCATGATAAATGTGAACGGACAAAACCACCTATAATGTTGAGGGTGAAGTTGGCGTTACTGCACACATGGCCGGCTGCATTCTTGGCACAGCAGTAGTACAGGCCATTGTCGTTGTGGCTGGCGCTCTTGAAGATGACGGTGTGCTCCTTGTTGTTGATCTGATGGGTTTTTTCTGTCAGTCTATCTCGGAACCACTGGTGGCAAGTGGGACTGAAGGGAAGGGGAGAGAGAGAGTGAGGAGGGCATGAGAAAGGTCTCTGACTGAAATGTTGACAGTAAAAGTACAGAGGTAAAATAGTGTGTGCACAAGCTATTTGTTTAATAGAATGTCAGTTTTGTGGCTGTAATTCTATGCATCAAAAGCGAGAAACGCAAGGTAATGTGTGTGTTAACCCTTTACTTAACATGAAAGAGGGGTGAGGAGTCCATGAGAAAGGTCAGGAGGGAGACCTTTTGTCTTTTCAGTATGGGGGCCAGAGCAGTTTTTCAGTACGGTTGTTGTATGTACATGAGACACAGGCACCCTTTTGAACTCTGAACTCAAGGTGAAGGAAGAGGTGGGGCTCACCGCGGGTGTCCGTCAATGTGGCACCGCAACATCACTGGTGCAGAGCTCTCGATCTCCGTGGTTGGCTCCTTCAGGGTCACACCCCCACTTTCCAGTCCTGTTAGGAGAGAGAGAGAAATAAAAATTAAGTTAAGTGGTATTCCTGTGTGACTTTTCTAACGGAACACACAATCACAGTATCCAACTGTGATGTTAATGGATCTAGCAAGCATCAGACAAAGCCAGGGAGACTATATTGACTTTCCCAGTTAAAGGACCACTCAGGCTGTCAGAGGAGCGCATAAAGAGGAATTCAAGGGCTATCTGGACTCTCCATTAGTTGCTCTGTGTGTCAGGGGAATTCTAATATCCAGAATAGAAACTGCCCTGAAAAGAGTTGCAATGGTAGCAACACCGAGCAAAATTCCTATGCAGTTTTGACCCAACGATTATCTAGTTGGAAGATTTGACAAAAATAGCACATAATTGTCGTTATATCAGATTAAATCTGCCATACTGGCATGTATTGATGACGTAATGAAATGAGACCGGCAGATTCTATGGAAGCATGGCTAAACTTCCCTTGCAGCACTTTTTTTATTTAACCTTCATTTAACCATGTGAGTCAGTAAAGAACACATTCGTATTTCCCCACACAAATATCAGATTGACAACATGAAGCAGTGAGAATCTCCCTCACGGATCCATTCCCACTGAAGTGTAGCCAATGATAAAGCATATTAGTCTTTGATTCTCCCCTGCTGTGTTGTGTGACAGAACTGCTTCGCAACTGGCACCCTAATCCCTTTTTAGTGGACTACTTTGGACAAGGTCTGGTCTGGACAAAAGTAGTGCACTATATAGGGAATAGGGTGCACAGAACGCAGAGCCGGCGCAGGATATCCTGGGCCAAAGAGACGCACTGCACTGGAGGCCAGGCACGCTGAGCCGGCACCATCCGTCCTGGCTGGATGCCCACTCTAGCCCGGGCAAATGCGGGGAGCTGGAATGCGGGGAGCTGGAATGCAGTGCGAACGCTCCACCGCATAACACAGTGCCTGACCAATACCACGCTCCCTACGGTTAGCACCAGGAGTTGGCTCAGGAATCCAACCTGACTCAGCCAATCTCCCCGTGCCTCCCCCCAAAAATGTTTTTGGGCTGCCTCTCGTGCCTGCGCCGCTCTATCTCCTCCCTTGGACGCCGATACTCTCCAGCTTTTGCCCAGGGTCCCTTGCCTTCCAAGACCTCCTCCCATGTCCATTTCTCCAGAAAACGCTGCTCCTCCCGGCCACGGCACTTGGTCCGTTTGTGGTGGGTAGTTCTGTCACGAAAGTCATCAGGGACATGACTGGACCAAGGTGCAGCATGGTGAGCGTACATTTTCTCTTTACTTAAAATGTCGCCAACAATTACAGGCCACTAACAAAGACAACTACCCACAACTAAGGTTGAAAAACAGGCTGCCTAAGTATGATTTCCAATCAGAGACAAAGATAGACAGCTGTCCCTGATTGAGAACCATACCCGGCCAAACATAGAAACAGAAAACATAGAAATAAAGCAACTAGAATGCCCACCCTAGTCACACCCTGGCCCAACCAAAATAGATAATAAAATACTCTCTATGGCCAGGGCGTGACAGCATGTGATTTGGTGCTATTTGGGATGCAAACTGTCTTTTTGACTGGAGGGTATTTTAACTTAAGGGAAATTAAAAGCAATATGGGGTTAAGAGGCTATGGAGTCAGTGAGGGGTCAACAGTGAGGTTAAGATGTCAGATTAATCTTATGTTTGAAAAAGCCACGAAACCTACAACTCCAGGCAATTCAGTGAATCCCTCTCCCTGATACTAGAACCGCTCTGTGGGTGACCCCTCTAATCACGCGTTATTCAACACAATGCCCAACAAGCATAATGAGGGGAAAAACAACCCTAAATATTTATCTTCGCACAGTGCATTGCGTGCAACGCTAGCTAGCGTTCTGACAGACAGATAGAGGGACAAAAGGAGACATTCACAGCGAGAACTACTGAACCATCTACCCTACTCCAACGGGTTAGGAGGGTAAAGAGGGGAGGGAGGCTGGGTTTGAGTAGAGTAGACTAGCCACAATCCCATCACTATCAACAACCACCACCAACTGCCAACCAGCCACTGCTATAGAAGGAGCAGTGTCAGACACAAACACATACAGAACACCCTTGTGGGCTATATCTCAACCATGGAGGTCGTGAACTGCCTTCAGGGGGGGTGGATGAACCAGAGATAACATTATGCAGGGCTAACATGCTTCCTCTTCATAAATTACAAAACTGGCATTTCACTAAAGGAAAGCCCAACAGACACCATGGTCATTCTCTCAGGAAAAATTGCATGCTTTCCCCCCTTTTTCCCCAGCACGGAAGGGATGCAAGATGCAGTCAAGTGTGTTTACTGTGTGTGAATGGGAATAATGCTTGACAGCTGTGCAAAGACAGCGGGCTGGTGATTTATTGCACATTGTCTGAAATGTCTGTTAAATTGCCTGTTAAAATTAAAGTGCAACACAAAGCATTACATTACAACAATTCCTAATTTCGGTATACAGTAGGCTTATTTTTTGCCAACTCAAATTCCAGTAATAAGACCCAACATTTCCACATTAAAATGTAAAACTCAGTGACTGCTTATTCGGTGAACTGCTCTCTTTCCAAAGTGGAGATAAAGTGTTGGAATGGACAGACACAGAGTTGGGCTAGAGGGAGGGAAGGGTCCAGGGATTAGTGCCAAATGAAGTGATGGTTCATTCACATGCTAAAGTAATTTGTGTCTGCATCAATTCCTCTTTCACATTGTGCTGGTTGGGGGTCACTAACCCCTCCACATCCCCATACTACCCCTCATTTCCAACCGACTGCTCACCTCACCACAACCCTGGCCCAGCCCAGCCTGGCCCCTTTCCACTTCACTAGCAGCCAGACATGCAGAGTAGTGGGCTCCCACACATGGTCCATTGCAGAACTTCACAGGCTGGAGTTCCATCTCTTCCAACACCCTCTAACGTTACCCGTACCCCTGCCAACTCAGAGCTTCTGGCACCCCACAGCTCCTGACACTCCACAGCTCCCCCAAGCTGGTTCTACCCAAAGTAGCCAGGAAAACTTCTCCCCCCATTTACCAATTTAGTGGATTTCGATAATCCTGAGAGATGGAGCAAAGAGATTGAGGACCTGGTCTGGTGTTTCTTACCAAGGACTTGTAGGCCTGACTCCAGCAGGCTTTAATAGTGTCTTTTTACAGAGCAATAATAGGTAAGTAAGGCATGGTATCAAGCAGAGAGCATGAGGGAGACTGACTGACTGAGTACGGTTACATGCACACTATAATATGATTACTGTGTATAGTAATTTGAAAGATTGTTCAGAAAACCAGGTGGTTTAATCGTCATATGCTTACTTTGATTTTGACATTTCGTCAATTCAGATAAGCAGAGTAAAGGCCTCAGCATAATTCAGTTCGGCTGTGAACCGAATGAGTGTGTTTGCATGCTCCCTAAAAATACGTTTGCTTGAAAAAAAGGGTAAAGCAGAAATATTACACTGGGACAGTAGAGGGTGATAAGTTGGTAATAGCCATGTACAGCCAAGTGACGACACACCCAAACAAGGAAGACATGCACAGGAGAATAAAATAGTATAGCCAGAGAGACACTCGACTGGCAAGAACATTTTATTTGTGTGAAATGCCTGGGATTTACTAGATTTGTAAAGTAATAATTTCGAAGCAATCTACACACAATACCCGATAAAGACAAAGGGAAAACAGCTTTTTAGAAATGTTTGTAAATGTATTAAAAATTTAAAACAGAAAGACCTTATTTACACTTGAAATTTAGCTCAGGTTCATCCTGTTTCCATTTATCATCCTTGAGATGTTTCTACAACTTGATAGAGTCCACCTGTGGTAAATTCAATTGATTGAACATCATTTGGAAAAGCACACTCCTGTCTATAGAAGCCAGTGGATTACTCAACAAAATGCGCCAACAAAACTGAGTTTTTGGGATATAAAAGAGGGACTTTATCGAACAAAACAAAAATGTATTGTGTAGCTGGGACTCTTGTGACTGCAACCAGATGAAGATCTTCAAAGATAAGTGATTCATTTTATCACTATTTCTGACTTTCATGACTCCTCTACTTGGTTGGAAAATGTTTGTATGCTTTTGTAAGCGGGGCGCTGTACTCAGCATGGTATGCTTTCGCCGTAAAGAATTTTTGAAATCTGAAAAAGCGACTGGATTAACAAGAAGTTCATCTTTAAGCCGATGTTTAACACTTGTATTTTTATAAATGTTATTTATGACTATTTCTGTATTTTGAATTTGGCACTCTGCAATTTCACCAGATGTTGTCGATGTGGGTCGCTAGCGGAACGCAAGCACCAGAAAGGTTAAATGCACCAGCCAGCTGGTCTGTGCATGCTCTGAGGATGTGGCTAGGGATGCCGTCTGTGCCAGCAGCCTTGCGAGGGTTAGCAAGTTTTAATGTTTTATTTACGTCAAAGCGGGCAAAGAAGGTGTTTGGTTCGTCTGGAAGCGTGACGTCGGTATCTGTGATGTGGCTGTTTTTGTTATTGTAGTACGTGATTTACTGTAGACCCTGCCACATTCAGTTGAAGTCAGAAGTTTACATACACCTTAGTCAACTACATTTAAACTCAGTTTTCACAATTCCTGACATGTAATCCTAGTAAAAATTCCCTGTCTTAGGTCAGTTAGGATCACCACTTTATTTTAAGAATGTGAAATGTCAGAAAAATAGTAGAGAGAATGATTTATTTCAGATTCTATTTCTTTCATCATATTCCCAGTTGGTCAGAAGTTTACATACACTCAATTAGTATTTGGTAGCTGTCACGTTGTTCGTAAAAATGATGGTCGGACCAAGGCGCACGTAGAGTACGTAGAGTTCCAAATACTTTTAATGAAGTCGACCCCCTACCTTTTCGAACATTCTGTTAAAAATCGCGCAACATTTCAGCATCCTGCTACTCATGCCAGGAATATAGTATATGCATATGATTAGTATGTGTGGATAGAAAACACTCTCACGTTTCTAAAACTGGTTAAATCACGGCTGTGACTATAACAGAGCGTGTGTTTCATCGAAAAGCGCAAGAAAAACTGGTCACTGAAAACTGGAAAAAATATCCATGCGCCACTTGCATGTATTGTTTAAATTAAATGGTGCTGAGATTGCAATTCCTACAGCTTCCACATGATGTCGCCAGTCTTGGCGAGTCCTGGGAGTTATTTCTTGGTCAAACAAAGGAGAGACCCCATTCCATCCGGTCTCCGACAGGAAGTTTTGGAAGAGAGATTTTCGAACATGATTTGAAGACGTGGAGCTATTGAATACACATCGCCCCGTGATCAATTTGATAGATTATTAACGTTTACTAATACCTAAAGTTGGATTACAAAAGTATTTCGAAGTGTTTTGTGAAAGTTTATCGTCAACTTTTTTATTTTTAAAAAATGACGCTGCGTTTTGAAACAGTGTTTTTTTCTGAATCACACAGTTTCCATAGATGGATATTTTGGGTATATATGGACCGATTTAATCGAAAAAAAGACCCAATAGTGATGTTTATGGGGCATATAGGAGTGCCAACAAAGAAGCTCGTCAAAGGTAATGAATGTTTTATATTTTATTTCTGCTATTTGTGTAGCGCCGGCTACGCTAATTATTTTGTTTACGTCGCCTTCAGGTATTTCGGGGTGTTGCATGCTATCAGATAATAGCTTCTCATGCTTTCGCCGAAAAGCATTTAAAAAATCTGACTTGTTGGCTAGATTCACAACGAGTGTAGCTTTAATTCAATACCCTGCATGTGTGTTTTAATGAACGTTTGAGTTTTAACGAGTACATTTAGCATTTAGCGTAGCGTATTTGCATTTCCAGGTGTCTAGATGGGACGCTTGCGTGTCGGGTCGACGTAAGAGGTTAACCTCTTGATACTACCCATAATCATCATCTGACACTAATTAGCATAACGCAACGGACATAAATATTACTAGAAAATATTTATATTCATGAAATCACAAGTGAAATATATTGAAACACAGCTTAGCCTTTTGTTAATCACCCTGTCATCTCAGATTTTGAAAATATGTTTTCCAGACAAAGCAAGACAAGTGTTTGTGTAAGTTTATCGATAGCCTAGCATAGCATTTTGCCTAGCTAGCAGCAGGCAACCTGGTCACGAAAAGCAATCAAATTAAATTGTTTACCTTTGATGAGCTTTGGATGTTTTCACTCACGAGACTCCCAGTTAGATAGCAAATGTTCCTTTTTTCCAAAAATATTATTTTTGTAGGCGAAATAGCTCCGTTTGTTCTTCACGTTTGGCTGAGAAATCGACCGGAAATTGCGGTCACGAAAACGCCGAAAAATATTCCAAATGAGCTCCATAATATCGACAGAAACATGGCAAACGTTGTTTATAATCAATGTTTTTCAAATATCTATTCGATAATATATCCACTGTTTATATATATCCATATATATCCATTGTTTATAATCAATGTTTTTCAAATATCTATTCGATAATATATCCACCGGGACAATTGGCTTTTCAGTAGGACCGAGAGGAGAAATGGCTATCTCTGTATTTTACGTAAGAATCACTCTGAGAGCCATCAGGTGACCACTTACGCAATATAGTCGCTTACGTTCATTCTTCAACATAAACGCGTAAAACTACGTCAAATTGCTGTAGACACCTTGGGGAATACATAGAAAAAAGAATCTGGTTGATAGCCCATTCACTGCTCAATAGGGATGCATCGGAACGCAGAGCTTTCAAAACATGAGTCACTTCCAGATTGGATTTTTCTCAGGCTTTCGCCTGCAATATCAGTTCTGTTATACTCACAGACAATATTTTTACAGTTTTGTCTATCCTAAGCTGTCAATTATATGCATATTCTAGCATCTTGTCCTGACGAAATAGCCCGTTTACATTTGGGAATGTTATTTTTCCAAAAATGAAAATACTGCCCCCTAGTTACAAGAAGTTAAAAGATAAACTTCTTGTTAATCCTGCGGCGTTGGCAGGAAAAAAAGCAAAAAGAAAAGCACACTATGCAATTATCTGAGGACAGCACCCCGCATATAAAAGCATTATAACATTTTCCAACCAAGCAGAACGTTCGCGAAAGTCAGAAATAGCGATAATATCCCTTACCTTTGAAGATCTTCATCTGGTTGCAATCACAAGGGTCTCTGTTACATAACAAATGGTCCTATTGTTCGATAAAGTCCTTCTTTATATCCCAAAAAAGTAACTATATTTGGCGCGCTTCATTCAATAATCCACCAGTTTCCCCTCGTTCAAAATGCATACAAAATGTATCCCAAACGTTACCAATAAACATGTCAAACACCGTTCCTAATCAAACCTCAGGTACCCTAATATGTTAATAAATTATATAACTTAATACGGAAAATAGTATATTCAATACCGGAGGTAAATAACCAAGTTCCAACCAAGCAGATGTATCACGAAAGTCAGAAATAGCGATAAAATAAATTGCTTACCTTTGAAGACACAATGAATGGTCGTTTTGTTCGATAAAGTCCTTCTTTATATCCCCAAAAAATGTCAGTTTATTTGGTGAGTTTGATTCAGAAATAAATCTGTTCCAACTCGCCCTATAAAGGAATGTAAAAAGTAACCTGTAAACTTGGTCCATACATTTCAAACAACATTTATTTTTTATTTTTATTTGACCCATTTTTCTCCCCAATTTCATGGTATCCAATTATTGTAGTAGCTACTATCTTGTCTCATCGCTACAACTCCCGTACGGGCTCGGGAGAGACGAAGGTTGAAAGTCATGCGTCCTCCGATACACAACCCAACCAAGCCGCACTGCTTCTTAACACAGCGCGCATCCAACCCGGAAGCCAGCCGCACCAATGTGTCGGAGGAAACACCGTGCACCTGGCAACCTTGGTTAGCGCGCACTGCGCCCGGCCCGCCACAGGAGTCACTGGTGCGCGATGAGACAAGGACATCCCTACCAACTAAGCCCTCCCTAACCCGGACGACGCTAGGCCAATTGTGCGTCGCCCCACGGACCTCCCGGTCGCGAACCCAGGGACTCTGATGGCACAGCTGGCGCTGCAGTACAGCGCCCTTCACCACTGCGCCACCCGGGAGGCCCAAACAACATTTCTAATCCAACCTCAGGTACCCTAATATGTAAATAATCGATAAAATAATAATAATCGATAAAATTCTCGATTTTCCAATACCGGAGAAAAACAACGGAGCGCGCAGTCATTCACGCGCACCAAAAGTGTCCTTCTGAGTGACACTTAGAAAGAATACGAATACTTCATTAGAAAAAAAAAACATTTAACAATTTCGAAAGACTTTTGACATCAAATAGAAACTATAGGACCTGCAATCTGGGTCCTAATAATGAGGCTGTCCCATAGAAAAGCATTGTAAAGTCGAATGACCTAAAAAAAAAATATATATTCCTGGAAGCGATTGGTTTCACCTGCCAAATCAGTTCTGTTATACTCACAGACATTATTTTAACAGTTTTGGAAACTTTAGAGGGTTTTCTATCCAATAATACCATGTCTATGCATATCCTAGCTTCTGGGCCTGAGTAACAGGCAGTTTACTTTGGGCACCTCAGTCATCCAAACTTCCGAATACTGCCCCCTATCCCTACAAAGTTAAATGTGGTGGATCACGCTTTGCGCAAATGCCGACATCATCCACAGTTTCTGGTTAGGGTAGGTTTTAATGGTCACAGTGGGTACGACGTCTCCAATGCACTTATTTATAAACTCACTCACTGAGTCAGCGTATAGGACAATATTGAACTCTGAGGCTGATAGGAACATATTCCAGTCAGCGTGATCAAAACAATCAAAACAAGCATGGCTTTTGATTGGTCAGACCAGCGTTGAATGGTTCTCGTCACTGGTACATCCTGTTTGAGTTTCTGCCTATAAGCCGGGAAGAGCAAGATGTCGTCGTGGTCGGATTTGCCAGAGGGAGGGCGGGGGAGGGCTTTGTATGCATCGTGGAAGTTAGAGTAGCAGTGGTCGAGAGTATTAGCCCTACGTGTCGTGCAATGAACATGCTGATACAATTTAGGTAGCATTGTTCTCAAATTTGCTTTGTTAAAATCCCCAGCTACAATAAATGCAGCCTCTTGATATATAGTTTCCAGTTTACATAGAGTCTATATGAATGAGCTGCGCCATGAGGACCACATTAAGCTCCATGTGAGCGAGCTGCATCGTGAGGTCCACATTCCCCTGTCACGAGTTGGCTAAATTTAAAGTACACCAGAATGTTGTGTAGGGGGCATGTTGGCTGCTAGGGGGGCTGGCTGGTTGGTTTCTATAGGGGTGATGGGGATGTAATGCCATCTAGAGATGAAGAGGCTGCTCATCAGGCTATAAAATAGAGCTAATGAAGATAAACTCAGAGGCCAGAGCACTCATTACTCCACTACAAACTACTGGAGCTCCATACAACAGCCCTGGCTCCATCTGGCAGGGAGAAATGAAGAGAATGAGAACTGACATCACTGCTACAGATGGTGAGGAAAGAAATGGTGAGAGATTGAGAGAGGGTGAAATAGGGGCAGAGATGTGGGGGTGGATGACTAGAGTTGGGAAGAGAGAGAGTGAAAGAGACATACAGTAGACAAAGGTAGGAATGGGAATATACCAGAAGGTTGGAGGAATAGATGAATAGAGAAAGCTAAAAGTTAAAGACGGACAAAGCTGGGGTCAAAGAGGTCAATGGAGAGAACATTTGCTAACATTTGAAGTGAAGCAAAAAATCTATACTGAACACAAATAGAAATGCAACAAAAGTGTTGATCCCATGTTTCATGAGGTGAAATAGGATAACCCTTTGAAGAACCATTTTTGGCTTCAAGTAGAACCCTTTTGGGTTCCATGTAGAACCCTTTTCACAGAGGTTCTCCTATTGGGACAGACAAAGAACCCTTTTTTTCTGAGAGTGTAGGCGGCTACTCTGGTTATTACACTCCATGCATCAACCACTGTTTCGGGAGCATGCAGCCTCTCCCATCGCAGCAGGTGATATTCCGCCTAAACGTTGTATGCTATGGGCTCTCCAACCCTGTTCCTGCAGCTACCCAGTGCTTAATTTGTGAAACCAAGTGACATTTCTTTGGGAACATCGATAGCAACATGTTTTCACAACTAAACATATTTAATTAAACTGTTGACAGTCCCTCTCTCTGCTTGCTTGAGAAAGGAATGAAGGAGAGAGAGAAGGAGCTGGAAACGCATGGTAAAAGATATTCTGTAGCTAAAGGTAAATGTGTTAGCCTATTAATTATGAAAATATAAAACATGCCCTATTACTAGGCTGTTCAAAATCAAATACAAATTCACTTTAATCTGTAAACAACCCTGCACAATCAATGAACCAACACCATAGCCTAGACCTATATGTTGTGTCCCAGACTCATGGATATAAAGTTTAGAGTGTAGCATAAGGTAACCAGTCCATCCATAATGCATAATAATACAGTCCATACTCAAAGTAATTTTGGAGTATAGGCTAGATCAATTATGCACCAAATCAGTAAAAAAAAATATATATAATTCTGCCATGCAGTAGGATATGTATTGTATCAACTGCACAATCATACATTTTATTCAGGGTTTTTTCAGGCTCATATTAAGCTCTAATATGCATATGGATATATTAATTAATAATTACCTTAGAAAGTGCTGTCCATTTCGTTGTGTTAGGCTTTGAAACAACATCTACAACGACCATGTTTTCCACTCAGTTTCAACCTGTTAATGATCTTCTTTCTTCAAATGTTTAAAGTTTTAAAAAGCAAGATACTGTTCTGATGATATGTTTGATGTGATTTTCCATTAATCTGCATTGATGTCAGTGGTCAGAGGGACAATAGTGCCCCGAGTACCAGACCATTAGCGACCTGATGGTTGTTAGAGAGTTGGGTATGTCCAGAGTGCATAAGAGGAGATTACCATGATTCAACGGTCATGTGAAATTTTACTGTGGTCATGACTCATGACTGCCAGTGTGGCGGTAATATGGTCACCACAACAGCCCTACTCATTGTGTATTTATTATTACGTGTTTTACTTTCTATTATTTCTTTATGTTCTTTCTCTCTGCATTGGGTGGCAGGTAGCCTAGTGTGGTTAGAGCATTGGACTAGTAACCGAAAGGTTGCAAGATCGAATCTCCGAGCTGGCAAGGTAAAAATCTGTCGTTCTGCCCCTGAACAAGGCAGTTAACCCACAGTTCCTAGCCGTCATTTAAAATAAGAATTTGTTCTTAACTGACCTGCCTAGTTAAATAAAGGTTATAAATAAATAAATAAATAAAAACATTAGTAACACACTACGCCGTCATGGATTAAAATCCTGCAGCGTACGCAAAGTCCCCCTGCTCAAGCCAGCGCATGTCCAGGACCGTATGAAGTTTGCCAATGACCATCTGGATGATTCAGAGGAGGAATGGGAGAAGGTCATGTGGTCTGATGAGACAAAAATAGAGCTTTTTGGTCTAAACTCCACTCGCCATGTTTGGAGGAAGAAGAAGGATGAGTACAACCCCAAGAACACCGTCCCAACCGTGAAGCATGGAGGTGGAAACATCATTCTTTGGGGATGCTTTTCTGCAAAGGGGACAGGACGACTGCACCGTATTGAGGGGAGGATGGATGGGGCCATGTATCGCGAGATCTTGGCCAACAACCTCCTTCCCTCAGTAAGAGCATTGAAGATGGGTCGTGGCTGGCCCTTCCAGCATGACAACGACTTGAAACACACAGCCAGGGCAATTAAGGAGTGGCTCCGTAAGAAGCATCTCAACATCCTGGAATGGCCTAGCCAGTCTCCAGACCTGAACCAAATTGAAAATCTTTGGAGAGAGCTGAAAGTCCGTATTGCGCAGCGACAGATCCAAAACCTGAAGGATCTGGAGAAGGTTTGTATGGAGGAGTGGGCCAAAAATCCCTGCTGCAGTGTGTGCAAACCTGGTCAAGAACTACAGGAAACTTATGATCTCTTTAATTGCAAACAAAGGTTTCTGTACCAAATATTAAGTTCTGCTTCTCTGATGTATCAAATACTTATGTCATGCAATAAAATGCAAATTAATTACTTAAAAATCATACAATGTGATTTTCTGGATTTTTGTTTTAGATTCCGTCTCTCACAGTTGAAGTGTCCCTATGATAAAAATTACAGACCTCTCCATGCTTTGTAAGTAGGAAAACCTGCAGAATCAGCAGTGTATCAAATACTTGTATCAAATACTGTATATGCATTGTGACTTTAACTATACATTCATGTACATACTACCTCAATTGGGCCGACCAACCAGTGCTCCCGCACATTGGCTAACCGGGCTATCTGCATTGTGTCCCACCACCCGCCAACCCCTCTTTTACGCTCCCGCTACTGTCTGTTCATCATATATGCATAGTCACTTTAAGCATATCTACGTGTACATACTACCTCAATCAGCCTGACTAACAGGTGTATGTAGCCTCGCTACTGTATATAGCTTGTCTTTTCACAGTTTTATTTCTTTACTTACCTATTGTTCACCTAACACCTTTTTTTGCACTATTGCTTAGAGCCTGTAAGTAAGCATTTCACTCTAAGGTCTACACCTGTTATATTCGGCGCACGTGACAAATAAACTTAACTTAATAACTTGGGACATGTGTGAGTTCCTAAGTAAGTGCCCTATTTTCTGTATGTCGTGTTGTCTTTTCTACTGTAGCATACAGTATGTATGTATGTACGTAGATTATCAGTCAAATGTTTGGACACACTGTCTCATTCAAGGGTTTTTCTTTATTCTTACTATTTTTTACATTGTAGAAAAATAGTGAAGACATCAAAACTATGAAATAACACATATGGAATCATGTAGTAACCAAGTAACCAGCCTCCAGGCTGTGTAAGGGCTATTTGACGAAGAAGGAGAGTGCTGCATCAGATGACCTGGCAACCACAATCCCCTGACCTCAACCCAATTAAGATGGTTTGGGATGAGTTGGACCGCAGAGTGAAGGAAAAGAAGCCAACAAGTGCTCAGGATATGTGGGAACTCCAAGACTGTTGGAAAAGCATTCCAGTTGAAGCTGTGCAATGCTGTCATCAAGGCAAAGGGTGGCTACTTGGAATAATCTCAAATCTCAATACAAAAAACAAACATGGCGATGCGCACAAACTACCCATCGTCAGATGACTTTTGATTTCTTAGAAAGTGTTTTACTCAATTATTTAGATCAATGTTGAGCTCAACCGTGATGTGATGAATTATAAGTAATAATTGCTATTAGCTCATTTATATTGTGGTTTCTATCAGCTGAGTGTTCTCTAAATATGACCGCTTGTGTTAGGTCAATCTTTCCTCAGTTAGCGCTAGGACTAGTGTAGCCTACATTTTCCAGTTTGCATGATTTGTATGCTGTCTCTATTTCTGTGAATGTTTGAACATTGCATCCAAAAATAAACCGGTCACATTCAGGACATACATTTATAAGGACTGTGTTTATTCAAAATGTTTCTGTGGAAAAAAACTGTGGCTAGCTCAAATACTGACTGTTGCGTCAATTGCAACTGGACATTCTAAATAATCTTTCTAATCACACTGGTTTGAGCATAAGCTGCAGGGACCATTGTAGAAATATCACACCCGTTTGTTGGTATGTGTGAAAAGGTTAACAGAACATACAAGTCGAGGATGCAACTAAGTGTGGTCCTTCTTATCGAATTCTCACATTTACTTTCTCAGCCAACAAGAAGAGTAACAAACTGAAAAATCACCAGCCTATTTCAATCTACTATCCTCCATTGTAGAAAAGTTGACCGATTCTATTGGTCAGATTGTTTAGAAAGAAATAGCCTATTCCAAACAGACTCTGACAGTTGTGGGTAGATAGAACCCAAATTCATACAACCAGTAGGCCTAGGCTACATAAAAATCTAAAACTTTAAAAGCTATGAGGCTGATGCAACTGATCAGAAGTTTTAGCTTAAAATAATGATAAACTATTACGACTATTATTACACCCAAGGCCACAAGAGAGTAGGCTACGCCTGAATGTTCGTTCCATAATACAATTAGCAGAAAGCATTGTTGTCAAAAGGGCACAGCACATGGAGTGGTTTCATGTGACAGAGATGAAAATATCCGTTAGAGATGGAGAAAGTGAGGAGATCTAATAGGCTACTTTGAATCAAGGTAAGACATGCCTCGTAATATGCAATAAAACATTCAGGTTTCAAACAATTAAGTATATTTTTTCATGCATAGCCTACTGCCTCCAGCACATTGCAAAGTGATGTGTGACGCGCTGATGAAGCCTGCCTTCCATTGCCATTTGAGATGCTGCAGCAGCAGCTCTAGTGCTGTCAGACAGCTTTTCCACTCAAAGGCTCTGTATCTGTATGCTGTATGCATGTGATAAATAAGATACATAGGAATATACTATAGCCTACACACGCATCAATTTAATTCCACTAAATTATGCAAATTTACCAATAGACTGATAAACATGACCAGTCAAATATATATCCATCGACTGATATTTCCATCAATGAATAGGCTAAAAAGCATTATTTTAATGTTATTTTTTCTTCTTCCAAGACAATTGACAGGTGCTAATTTTATTTATCGGCTTTTCACATTTTCTATAGGCCAAAAGCCAGCTACTACCTGCGAATGGAAACACTGTCACACTTGCACTCTCAGAAATAATGGTTTAGATTTGCTCCTAAAGGGGAACAACCACTCGTCACTGGGGTGGTACCCTGCAAGGTCCTCCTTTGTACTTTTAGTTATAGGTACATAATTGTACCCAAGTTCATACCTCTCTCTCGCTCTCTCTCCTACCTCTCTCTCGCTCTCTCCCCTACCTCTCTCGCTCTCTCTCCTACCTCCCTCCCTCTCTCTCTCTCTCCTACCTCCCTCCTACCTCTCTCTCTCTCTCTCTCCTACCTCTCTCCTACCCCTCTCCTACCTCCCTCCTACCTCTCCCTCTCTCTCTCCTACCTCTACCTCTCTCTCTCCTACCTCTACCTCTCTCTCTCCTACCTCTACCTCTCTCTCTCCTACCTCTACCTGTTATATAAATTTTCATACACATAGCTCATATAAACAAAGACATTCCATCGCAAGAACACATACACCCAGCCATAAGACTGACCCCTCTGTCCTCTTCTTTCACGACCCCCTCTGCTCTCCGGTATCAGATTTCCAGACACACAAATATCTCCTTGTATAAACACACATCTCATCCCCCTCTACTGGCCGGTCCCAAGAGCAAAGGACTTTTGCTGTGCACCAATGGGGCCCGCTCTGGCTAGAGCAAGGCCCGCCTCCAACCCTCCGACCAGTCAGAAGACCGAAACGACAAGACTCCACCTACTTTATTCTATGTATAAAAATGAATGTAACCTTTGTATAAGGTCTCTTTTTCACCTGACTCTTTGCCGAGTTATATGAACTAGATCCGTGCACGTAAAACTGCGGGACAAGATATCTTTGACTCATTAAAACTGTCTTTTGTTACAACTGAAATCCACTCTGTCCAGCGTCCGTGATTTGGTCTCAACTCTCCAGTATTTAAACACTAACAGAACTTGGTAGCGTGAGGATGGTTATTCTTGAATTCGATCTATGATAAGTTAGTGTGAGAGGACGAGACTGATCACGGCTCAAAAAATCAGACGGAAGAGTGAGCCATTCATCTTGCCTCAGGAAATCTGATCGGAGCGCTCTAAATAAGGTGAGCAGAGCCTGTTAAATCGAAATCTGCATATTGTATTATAGCCTAAACCAAATTTTGATCAGAAAGTACTGGGCGTGAGTATGAATCGTTGCCAAATTTTTTTTTTACATAAGAACCTAAGGCATTGATTAAAGATATCTTGTTTTGTATTAAAAAAAAATATATATATATATATATATATATATTTTATTAATTGGCCTATACTCAGTTATTTTAATAGGAATGTGTGAATTGTGATTGACCAATGTGTTAAATTCCTCCAGGGACCCTATTTGTTCTGAAATTTGCATAGAAAACTGTCCTAATTATATATATATATTGGGTTGTGTATAGAGGTGACGTTAAATAGTGGCTGTGTTTTAACACGTAAAGGACACAATTATGGATGTTGGAAATTCAATGAGAATTTCATACGAATGAATGAATGATAGATGAACTGAATCTGCAAGTAAAAATGTCCTATTTTGATACGTTCTGTACTATTGAATAAGGTCTTGTGGAGGTGTGGTTATAGTTGAATGATAGATGAACCGAATCTGCAAGCAAAAATGTCCTATTTTGATACGTTCTGTACTATCGAATAAGGTCTTGTGGAGGTGTGGTTATAGTTGAATGATAGATGAACTGAATCTGCAAGCAAAAATGTCCTATTTTGATACGTTCTGTACTATCGAATAAGGTCTTGTGGAGGTGTGGTTATAGTTGAATGATAGATGAACTAAATCTGCAAGCAAAAATGTCCTATTTTGATACGTTCTGTACTATCGAATAAGGTCTTGTGGAGGTGTGGTTATAGTTGAATGATAGATGAACTGAATCTGCAAGCAAAAATGTCCTATTTTGATACGTTCTGTACTATCGAATAAGGTCTTGTGGAGGTGTGGTTATAGTTGAATGATAGATGAACCGAATCTGCAAGTAAAATCTCCTATTGATACATATAATATTGAATAGGTCTTGTGGAGGTGTGGTTGGATCGAATGAATCTGCATGAAAAATGCCCTATTAAAAAAGCTGTGTATTATTTAATAGGTTATGTAAGAGGTGTAGTCGAGTAGATACAGGATATGTAAGTTTGGCGTTCCACAAGACAGAGATCGGGAATGAGGTGGCTATTGCACATCAAACAAAACATATGAACCAGAGTTGACGTTCCATGATTTTAAGACCGGGGAAATTAAATTGAAAGAAACGTTTGTCGCGGAGTAAACCGCTAGGTTGGGATACGTAACTGGGCTATTATGCGCACGTGCTGATAGACAAAGCTACCTTAGTAGTCGAATGGCCGTGCAACTTTGATTGACAGCAGCCGGGCTAAAACACTGATTTTCGCTTTTTTCATTCCTGTTGATATTGCCTAAAGTTTAAAATTATTCTGACAATTGCTATAGAATCGCTGGAATTTACTGATATAAGTTCATAAAGGAACTTACTGAATTGTTTCTAGAAAGTATTTAAATAAGCCGCCGAGCTTAGTACAGACTTTGTTTGACAGATGCTAAAAGCTACACACTGATTTTTGTTTTTTTTATTCTATCCATATTTTCTAAAGAGATAGAATTATTCTGACAATTGCTATAGAATCGCTCAAATTTACTGATATAAGTTCATTAAGGAAGTTACTGAATTATTTACAGAAAGTATTTAAATAATTCACTGAACAACTCTTAGTTTTCTAGAAATTCTATCTATCTTTCCTACAGAGCTAGAATTACTCTGAAAATTGTTATAGAACCGCATATATTCACTGATATATTGTTCCAAAAGGAAATCGCCGAATCATTTCTAGAAAATTACCTAAACAAATCGCTGAACAGATTCGAATTACATGCCGGAGAGGCACACACGTAACTGCAACCACATTACTGATCTGTGCGAGGGTGGGGGCGCATGCGAGGAGTCTGAGCTAACACCACAGTACGGGCTGGGTATACAAAGATAGAAATAAACACCACACAAAGGACTGACTAAAACTTAGATAAACGCATTATACACATTATCAGACGACTTAGATAAAATGTCTGCAGCCACCACGCCCAAACAAATGATTGCAGTAGAAACTCAAGACCAAGGGGAGCAGCCAGATAACACTCAGATCGTAGCACAGACTGTCTCTCAGATGATCCAACAGCAGGCAGCCCCACCACCCCATTACCCTCCCCCACAGCGGTATATCCTGCAACAGCAACGGGCTCAACGAGGCCCCTACACTGGACCATACAGAGGGGGAAACTACCAGTGGTATAACTGCAGAATTCCCGGTCACTATGCACGATTATTGCACGAAACCACTCTACCCGCAGCAACAGCAATGGAGAGAAAGAGGACGTGGAGGGGCACAAGGAAGAGGAAGAGGACCCTCTCCTAGACACATGCAGCAGGAGCAGCAAGATTACAACCAACCCTCCCACTTCAACACCTGATCGCCCAGTAAGAATGATGAGGATGCCACTCCTGCCGATGCCCACACTGTCTGAAACCCAAGAAGTGTACTGGCTAAAATGCCTACCCACAGGGCCTGCCACCCCTCACATCCAGTTTAAGTTCAACCAACTGAAAGCTCAAATCTACACTCTGCACCCATATGAGACTCCCCAAGCTGAGATCCATTGCACACTCAATGCAACAGAAACTGATGACTGCCTCTACACTGCAGACTGGGACGAAGACATGATGCACCTGACCCCACCTATCAGCTGTTGTACCATTGTGTGTGGCCCAGAGGGGGTGGCAGCACCGGTCATCCTACGATCAAGGAACCTCCATGCACCCCTGGCCTGGACGGCTGAAGCATCAACAGCCATAGCACTCCTGAAAACAGATCTATCAGCGGCAGCAGCTCTGACTGCACCTGACTACAAGAACAAGTTCCATTTGGATGTTTCTGAAAGGGAAGGATTCACCTCATCCGTCCTATTCCAGAAACAAGAGGGGGAGAGAAGGGTCTTGATGTCCTACTCTTCCAAACTTGACCACATTGAGGTAGGACAGACAACATGCTCCAGATACGTTGCTGCAGTAGCAAAAGCTATTGAAAAAACAGCTCACCTCGTGATGTCACCCTTCAATCAGCCATCATCCCTCAACCAGCATCGGCCCAATTAGCTGAAATCATCGGATTGACGCAGGCCCTCATCAGAGGAAAAGGAAAGACTGTGAATATCTATACAGACTCAGCCTATGCCCATGAAGCAGTCCACACTGATGGACCCAGAACTTTTATGAGAAGCACATGGCCCCACACACGAAGGCAAACTAAAGACCCTCCAAAAGGCCTCGCACATCTGGTGGCACCCTCACATAAAAAATATGACTGACTTATTTTATGACGATGATTTATTTTGTGACGAATGCAATGTTTGTGACAGACACAACCCAAAGAAACCATATCGAACACCAATGGGCTCATACTTAGTACCTAATGCATGTTTTCAGGACATTAGTATAGACTACACCGACATGGGCCCCGACAATTTATCTAAAGGCAAACGCTATCTCCTAGTTATAGTAGATAGGTTCTCCAAATGGGTAGAGGCAATACCAACAAAAGGGGAGGATGCTAGGTCAGTCTTTAAGTGGCTACAAACCAAACTAATACCCAGGTATGGCATCCCAAGACAAATCAAATTTGACAAATGGCTCACATTTCAGTAACTAACACCTGAGACAGGTGGAAGAAAGATTTGGCATAACCCACAGATTTGGATCTGTGTACAGGCCCCAATCCCAAAATCTGGTGGAACGTCAAACTAAAAGCAAAAGCTAAGATAGCTAAAGTATGTGCCTCATGAGATAATGACTGGAAGAGTCATGCCTGGTTCACCAAGGGAGGGAGGTCATATGCCCGCTCTTGATGTACAACAAATTGTAATGTCTAATTATGTGAAAAAACTGACGGTTCTCTCTGCAGCACTCTCTACCCAGGTTCACAAGGTCCAGGAGGGGGAGCTGCCGGGGGACACGCCACTACTGAAGGTAAAAGTTGGTGACTGGGTGAGGGTTAAAGTCCACAAGAGAAAGTGGCTGGAACCCAGGTGGACTGGACCGTACGAAGTGAAGGAGGTTACTTCACACTCAGTCCAGGTCAAAGGTAAATCAGGCGCACCTTGGCACCACCTGACACATTGCACCCTAGCCCCAACTCCTTCCAGAACACTGACTGAAGTCAGAGCTGATTTGAGCGGCCTAAATTCGATTCCAAATGAAGACACTCCTTCCTCAGGTGATGCGGCATCAAACTCCGCCTCCCCTGAATAAGGAGCCTCGCCCAGTTAGAGGGACATTTCTCCCTCCCTGGGTGAGGCTGGGGATATCTGGCCCTTTATTTGTGATATTCTTACTGATATCTGGGGTGTCCCTGGGCACTTTCACATGGTTAATTGAACAACTATTTCACCCTGCCACAACACGTACACCAACCCCTACACATGTCCCTAACTCCGTTCCTGATATCACTCCCTCCAATCACTCCCGTCCCAAACGTAGCACTACACCTACAGACCCACCAGACAAGGTTAGAAGCACCACCCACGAATGCAACCACCACCATTGCTCTATAGTTTTCACGTCTAATAGATGTGAAGAGGGGGATTTGTTATATAAATATTCATACACATAGCTCATATAAACAAAGACATTCCATCGCAAGAACACATACACCCAGCCATAAGACTGACCCCCTCTGTTCTCTTCTTTCACGACCCCCTCTGCTCTCCGGTATCAGATTTCCAGACACACAAATATCTCCTTGTATAAACACACATCTCATCCCCCTCTACTGGCCGGTCCCAAGAGCAAAGGACTTTTGCTGTGCACCAATGGCGCCCGCTCTGGCTAGAGCAAGGCCCGCCTCCAACCCTCCGACCAGTCAGAAGACCGAAACGACAAGACTCCACCTACTTTATTCTATGTATAAAAATGAATGTAACCTTTGTATAAGGTCTATTTTTCACCTGACTCCTTGCCGAGTTATATGAACTAGATCCGTGCACGTAAAACTGCGGGACAAGATATCTTTGACTCATTAAAACTGTCTTTTGTTACAACTGAAATCCACTCTGTCCAGCGTCCGTGATTTGGTCTCAACTCTACAGTATTTAAACACTAACATACCTCTCTCTCTCCTACCTCTACCTCTCTCTCTCCTACCTCTACCTCTCTCTCTCCTACCTCTACCTATCCCTCTACTACCGCGACGTCTCCTACCTCGACCTCTCCTACCTCTCTCTCGCTCCTAAACTCTCTCTTGCTCTCTCTCCTTCCTCTCTCGCTCTCTCTCTGTCCTACCTTGCTCTCTCTCTATCCTACCTCGCTCTCTCTCCTACCTCGCTCTCTCTTCTACCTCTCTCGCTCTCTCTCCTACCTCTCTCGCTCTCTCTCCTACCTCTCTCGCTCTCTCTCCTACCTCTCTCGCTCTCTCTCCTACCTCTCTCCCTTCCTCCCTCCCTCTCTCTCCAACCTCTCTCGCTCTCTCCAACCTCTCTCGCTCTCTCCAACCTCTCTCTCGCTCTCTCCAACCTCTCTCTCGCTCTCTCCAACCTCTCTCTCGCTCTCTCCAACCTCTCTCGCTCTCTCTCCTACCTCTCTCGCTCTCTCTCCTACCTCTCTCGCTCTCTCTCCTACCTCTCTCTACCTACCTCTCCCTCCCTCACTCCTACCTCCCTCATTCCTACCTCCCTCTCCTCTCTCTTACCTCCCGCTCCTAACTCTACCTCTCTCCTACCTCTCTCGCTCTCTCTCCTACCTCTCTCTCCCTCACTCCTACCTCCCTCACTCCTACCTCCCTCTCCTCTTTTTTCACCTGACTCCTTGCCGAGTTATATGAACTAGATCCGTGCACGTAAAACTGCGGGACAAGATATCTTTGACTCATTAAAACTGTCTTTTGTTACAACTGAAATCCACTCTGTCCAGCGTCCGTGATTTGGTCTCAACTCTCCAGTATTTAAACACTAACATACCTCTCTCTCTCCTACCTCTACCTCTCTCTCTCTCCTACCTCTCTCTCTCCTACCTCTACCTATCCCTCTACTACCGCGACGTCTCCTACCTCGACCTCTCCTACCTCTCTCTCGCTCCTAACTCTCTCTCGCTCTCTCTCTCCTACCTCTCCCTCTCCCCTACCTCTCTCCTTCCTCTCTCCTACCTCTCTCCTTCCTCTCTCGCTCTCTCTCCTTCCTCTCTCGCTCTCTCTCTGTCCTACCTTGCTCTCTCTCTATCCTACCTCGCTCTCTCTCCTACCTCGCTCTCTCTCTCTCCTACCTCGCTCTCTCTCTCTCCTACCTCGCTCTCTCTCTCTCCTACCTCTCTCGCTCTCTCTTCTACCTCTCTCGCTCTCTCTCCTACCTCTCTCGCTCTCTCTCCTACCTCTCTCGCTCTCTCTCCTACCTCTCTCGCTCTCTCTCCTACCTCTCTCCTACCTCTCTCTCTCCCTTCCTCCCTCCCTCTCTCTCCAACCTCTCTCGCTCTCTCCAACCTCTCTCGCTCTCTCCAACCTCTCTCTCGCTCTCTCCAACCTCTCTCTCGCTCTCTCCAACCTCTCTCTCGCTCTCTCCAACCTCTCTCTCGCTCTCTCCAACCTCTCTCTCGCTCTCTCTCCTACGTCTCTCGCTCTCTCTCCTACCTCTCTCGCTCTCTCTCCTACCTCTCTCTACCTACCTCTCCCTCCCTCACTCCTACCTCCCTCATTCCTACCTCCCTCCCCTCTCTCTTACCTCCCGCTCCTAACTCTACCTCTCTCCTACCTCTCTCGCTCTCTCTCCTACCTCTCTCTCCCTCACTCCTACCTCCCTCTCCTCTCTCTTACCTCCCGCTCCTAACTCTACCTCTCTCCTACCTCTCTCGCTCTCTCTCCTACCTCTCTCTCTCTTTCTCCTACCTCTCTCGCTCTCTCTCCTACCTCTCTCTCCTACCTCTCTCTCTCTCTCTCTCCAACCTCTCTCTCTCTCTCCAACCTCTCTCTCTCTCCTACCTCCCTCTCTCTCCTACCTCCCTCTCTCTCTCCTACCTCTCTCTCTCTCTCCTACCTCTCTCGCTCTCTCCTACCTCTCTCGCTCTCTCTCCTACCTCTCTCGCTCTCTCTCCTACCGCTCTCGCTCTCTCTCCTACCTCTACCTCTCTCTCTCTCTCCTACCTCCCTCTCTCTCTCCTACCTCCCTCTCTCTCATACCTCCCTCTCTCTCCTACCTCCCTCTCTCTCTCCTACCTCCCTCTCTCTCCTACCTCCCTCTCTCTCCTACCTCCCTCTCTCTCCTACCTCCCTCTCTCTCCTACCTCCCTCTCTCTCCTACCTCCCTCTCTCTCTCCTACCTCCCTCTCTCTCTCCTACCTCCCTCTCTCTCTCCTACCTCCCTCT
The DNA here is from genome assembly GCF_057628025.1 of Oncorhynchus mykiss. NCBI lineage: Eukaryota > Metazoa > Chordata > Actinopteri > Salmoniformes > Salmonidae > Oncorhynchus > Oncorhynchus mykiss. The sequence continues at coordinate 2,769,016 of NC_143044.1, forward strand.
CTCTCTCCTACCTCCCTCTCTCTCTCCTACCTCCCTCTCTCTCTCCTACCTCCCTCTCTCTCTCCTACCTCCCTCTCTCTCTCCTACCTCCCTCTCTCTCTCCTACCTCTCTCCCTCGCTCTCTCTCTCTCCTTCCTCCCTCGCTCTCTCTCTCCTTCCTCCCTCGCTCTCTCTCTCTCCTTCCTCCCTCGCTCTCTCTCTCCTCCCTCTCTCTCTCCCCTGTCTCGCTCTCTCTCTCTCTCTCTCTCTCCTGTCCCGCTCTCTCTCTCTCTCTCTCTCTCTCCTGTCTCGCTCTCTCTCTCTCTCTCTCCTGTCTCACTCTCTCTCTCCTGTCTCGTTCTCTCTCTCTCTCTCTCCTGTCTCGCTCTCTCTCTCTCTCTCCTGTCTCGCTCTCTCTCTCTCTCTCTCCTGTCTCGCTCTCTCTCTCTCTCGCCTGTCTCGCTCTCTCTCTCTCTCTCCTGTCTCGCTCTCTCTCTCTCTCTCTCTCTCTCTCCTGTCTCACTCTCTCTCTCTCTCTCGTCTCGCTCTCTCTCTCTCTCTCCTGTCTCGCTCTCTCTGTCCTGTCTCTCTCTCTCTCTCTCGCTCTCTCTCCTACCACTCTCGCCCTCTCTCCTACCTCCCTCTTTCTCTCTCCTACCTCCCTCTCTCTCTCCTACCTCTCTCCCTCTATCCTACCTCTCTCCCTCTCTCCTACCTCTCTCCCTCTCTCCTACCTCCCTCGCTCTCTCCTACCTCCCTCGCTCTCTCCTTCCTTCCTGCCTCGCTCTCTCTCTCTCCTTCCTCCCTCGCTCTCTCTCTCTCCTTCCTCCCTCGCTCTCTCTCTCTCCTCCCTCGCTCTCTCTCTCTCCTCCCTCGCTCTCTCTCTCTCCTGTCTCACTCTCTCTCTCCTGTCTCGCTCTCTCACTCTCTCTCTCCTGTCTCGCTCTCTCTCTCTCTCTCTCCTGTCTCGCTCTCTCTCTCTCTCTCCTGTCTCGCTCTCTCTCTCTCTCTCTCCTGTCTCGCTCTCTCTCTCTCTCTCTCCTGTCTCGCTCTCTCTCTCTCTCTCTCCTGTCTCGCTCTCTCTCTCTCTCTCTCCTGTCTCGCTCTCTCTCCTGTCTTGCTCTCTCTCCTGTCTTGCTCTATCTCTCTCTCTCCTGTCTCGCTCTTTCTCTCCTGTCTCGCTCTCTCTCTCTCTCTCTCCTGTCTCGCTCTCTCTCTCTCTCTCTCTCTCTCTCTCTCTCTCTCCTGTCTCACTCTCTCTCTCTCGCTCTCTCCTGTCTCACTCTCTCTCTCTCTCCTGTCTCGCTCTCTCTCTCTCTCTCTCCTGTCTCGCTCTCTCTCTCTCTCTCTCTCTCTCCTGTCTCTCTCCTGTCTCGCTCTCTCTCTCTCTCTCTCTCTCCTGTCTCGCTCTCTCTCTCACTCTCTCTCTCCTGTCTCGCTCTCTCTCTCTCTCTCCTGTCTCGCTCTCTCTCTCTCTCTCCTGTCTCGCTCTTTCTCTCTCTCTCTCTCTCCTGTCTCGCTCTCTCTCTCTCTCCTGTCTCGCTCTCTCTCTCTCTCCTGTCTCGCTCTCTCTCTCTCTCCTGTCTCGCTCTCTCTCTCTCTCCTGTCTCGCTCTCTCTCTCTCTCCTGTCTCGCTCTCTCTCTCTCTCTCCTGTCTCGCTCTCTCTCCTGTCTCGCTCTCTCTCCTGTCTCGCTCTCTCTCTCTCTCCTGTCTCGCTTTCTCTCTCTCTCTCTCTCTCTCTCTCCTGTCTCGCTCTCTCCTGTCTCGCTCTCTCCTGTCTCGCTCTCTCTCCTGTCTCGCTCTCTCTCTCTCTCCTGTCTCGCTCTCTCTCTCGCTCTCTCTCTCTCCTGTCTCGCTCTCTCTCTCTCTCTCTCTCTTGTCTCGCTCTCTCTCTCTCTCTCGTCTCGCTCTCTCTCTCTCTCTGTGTCGCTCTCTCTCTCTCTCTCTCCTGTCTCGCTCTCTCTCTCTCTCTCTCCTGTCTCGCTCTCTCTCTCTCTCTCTCCTGTCTCGCTCTCTCTCTCTCCTGTCTCGCTCTCTCTCTCTCTCTCTCCTGTCTCGCTCTCTCTCTCTCCTGTCTCGCTCTCTCTCTCTCTCTCTCCTGTCTCGCTCTCTCTCTCTCTCTCTCTCTCTCTCCTGTCTCGCTCTCTCTCCTGTCTTGCTCTATCTCTCTCTCTCCTGTCTCGCTCTTTCTCTCTCTCTCTCTCCTGTCTCGCTCTCTCTCTCTCTCCTGTCTCGCTCTCTCTCTCTCTCTCTCTCTCTCTCTCTCCTGTCTCACTCTCTCTCTCTCACTCTCTCCTGTCTCACTCTCTCTCTCTCTCCTGTCTCGCTCTCTCTCTCTCTCTCTCCTGTCTCGCTCTCTCTCTCTCTCTCTCTCTCCCCTGTCTCGCTCTCTCTCTCTCTCTCTCCTGTCTCGCTCTCTCTCTCTCTCTCTCCTGTCTCGCTCTCTCTCTCACTCTCTCTCTCCTGTCTCGCTCTCTCTCTCTCTCTCCTGTCTCGCTCTCTCTCTCTCTCTCCTGTCTCGCTCTTTCTCTCTCTCTCTCTCTCTCTCCTGTCTCGCTCTCTCTCTCTCTCCTGTCTCGCTCTCTCTCTCTCTCCTGTCTCGCTCTCTCTCTCTCTCCTGTCTCGCTCTCTCTCTCTCCTGTCTCGCTCTCTCTCTCTCTCTCTCCTGTCTCGCTCTCTCTCCTGTCTCGCTCTCTCTCCTGTCTCGCTCTCTCTCTCTCTCCTGTCTCGCTTTCTCTCTCTCTCTCTCTCTCTCTCTCCTGTCTCGCTCTCTCCTGTCTCGCTCTCTCCTGTCTCGCTCTCTCTCCTGTCTCGCTCTCTCTCTCTCTCCTGTCTCGCTCTCTCTCTCGCTCTCTCTCTCTCCTGTCTCGCTCTCTCTCTCTCTCTCTCTCTTGTCTCGCTCTCTCTCTCTCTCTCGTCTCGCTCTCTCTCTCTCTCTCTCTCCTGTCTCGCTCTCTCTGTCCTGTCTCTCTCTCTCTCTCTCCTACCTGTCTCGCTGTCTCTACCGCTCCTAACTCTACCGCTCCTGACTACCTCTCTCCTACCTCTCTCGCTCTCTCTCCTACCTCTCTCGCTCTCTCTCCTACCTCTCTCGCTCTCTCCTACCTCTCTCGCTCTCTCTCCTACCTCTCTCGCTCGCTCTCCTACCTCTACCTCTCCTACCTCTACCCCTTCTACCTCTACCTCTCCTACCTCTACCCCTTCTCTCTCTCTGCATTTCTCGCACCTCTCTCTCGCACCTCTCTCCTACCTCTACCTCTCTCTCTCCTACCCCTCTCTCTCTCTCCTACCTCTACCTCTCTCTCTCCAACCCCTCTCTCTCTCTCTCTATCCAACCTCTCTCTCTCTCTCTCCAACCTCTCTCTCTCTCTCTCCAACCTCTCTCTCTCCTACCTCTACCTCTCTCTCTCCAACCTCTCTCTCTCTCCAACCTCTCTCTCTCTCCAACCTCTCTCTCTCTCTCTCCAACCTCTCTCTCTCTCTCCAACCTCTCTCTCTCTCTCTCTCCAACCTCTCTCTCTCTCTCTCTCTCCAACCTCTCTCTCTCTCTCTCTCTAACCTCTCTCTCTCTCTCTCCTGTCTCGCTCTCTCTCTCACTCTCTCTCTCCTGTCTCGCTCTCTCTCTCTCTCTCCTGTCTCGCTCTCTCTCTCTCTCTCCTGTCTCGCTCTTTCTCTCTCTCTCTCTCTCCTGTCTCGCTCTCTCTCTCTCTCCTGTCTCGCTCTCTCTCTCTCTCCTGTCTCGCTCTCTCTCTCTCTCCTGTCTCGCTCTCTCTCTCTCTCCTGTCTCGCTCTCTCTCTCTCTCTCCTGTCTCGCTCTCTCTCCTGTCTCGCTCTCTCTCCTGTCTCGCTCTCTCTCTCTCTCCTGTCTCGCTTTCTCTCTCTCTCTCTCTCTCTCTCTCCTGTCTCGCTCTCTCCTGTCTCGCTCTCTCTCCTGTCTCGCTCTCTCTCTCTCTCCTGTCTCGCTCTCTCTCTCGCTCCTGTCTCGCTCTCTCTCTCGCTCTCTCTCTCTCCTGTCTCGCTCTCTCTCTCTCTCTCTCTCTCTCGTCTCGCTCTCTCTCTCTCTCCTGTGTCGCTCTCTCTCTCTCTCTCTCCTGTCTCGCTCTCTCTCTCTCTCTCTCCTGTCTCGCTCTCTCTCTCTCTCTCTCCTGTCTCGCTCTCTCTCTCTCTCTCTCCTGTCTCGCTCTCTCTCTCTCCTGTCTCGCTCTCTCTCTCTCTCTCTCCTGTCTCGCTCTCTCTCTCTCCTGTCTCGCTCTCTCTCTCTCTCTCTCCTGTCTCGCTCTCTCTCTCTCTCTCTCTCTCTCTCCTGTCTCGCTCTCTCTCCTGTCTTGCTCTATCTCTCTCTCTCCTGTCTCGCTCTTTCTCTCTCTCTCTCTCCTGTCTCGCTCTCTCTCTCTCTCCTGTCTCGCTCTCTCTCTCTCTCTCTCTCTCTCTCTCTCTCCTGTCTCACTCTCTCTCTCTCGCTCTCTCCTGTCTCACTCTCTCTCTCTCTCCTGTCTCGCTCTCTCTCTCTCTCTCTCCTGTCTCGCTCTCTCTCTCTCTCTCTCTCTCCCCTGTCTCGCTCTCTCTCTCTCTCTCTCCTGTCTCGCTCTCTCTCTCTCTCTCTCCTGTCTCGCTCTCTCTCTCACTCTCTCTCTCCTGTCTCGCTCTCTCTCTCTCTCTCTCTCCTGTCTCGCTCTCTCTCTCTCTCTCCTGTCTCGCTCTTTCTCTCTCTCTCTCTCTCTCTCCTGTCTCGCTCTCTCTCTCTCTCCTGTCTCGCTCTCTCTCTCTCTCCTGTCTCGCTCTCTCTCTCTCTCCTGTCTCGCTCTCTCTCTCTCCTGTCTCGCTCTCTCTCTCTCTCTCTCCTGTCTCGCTCTCTCTCCTGTCTCGCTCTCTCTCCTGTCTCGCTCTCTCTCTCTCTCCTGTCTCGCTTTCTCTCTCTCTCTCTCTCTCTCTCTCCTGTCTCGCTCTCTCCTGTCTCGCTCTCTCCTGTCTCGCTCTCTCTCCTGTCTCGCTCTCTCTCTCTCTCCTGTCTCGCTCTCTCTCTCTCTCCTGTCTCGCTCTCTCTCTCGCTCTCTCTCTCGCTCTCTCTCTCTCCTGTCTCGCTCTCTCTCTCTCTCTCTCTCTTGTCTCGCTCTCTCTCTCTCTCTCGTCTCGCTCTCTCTCTCTCTCTCTCTCTCCTGTCTCGCTCTCTCTGTCCTGTCTCTCTCTCTCTCTCTCCTACCTGTCTCGCTGTCTCTACCGCTCCTAACTCTACCGCTCCTGACTACCTCTCTCCTACCTCTCTCGCTCTCTCTCCTACCTCTCTCGCTCTCTCTCCTACCTCTCTCGCTCTCTCTCCTACCTCTCTCGCTCGCTCTCCTACCTCTACCTCTCCTACCTCTACCCCTTCTACCTCTACCTCTCCTACCTCTACCCCTTCTCTCTCTCTGCATTTCTCGCACCTCTCTCTCGCACCTCTCTCCTACCTCTACCTCTCTCTCTCCTACCCCTCTCTCTCTCTCCTACCTCTACCTCTCTCTCTCCAACCCCTCTCTCTCTCTCTCTATCCAACCTCTCTCTCTCTCTCTCCAACCTCTCTCTCTCTCTCTCCAACCTCTCTCTCTCCTACCTCTACCTCTCTCTCTCCAACCTCTCTCTCTCTCCAACCTCTCTCTCTCTCCAACCTCTCTCTCTCTCTCTCTCCAACCTCTCTCTCTCTCTCTCCAACCTCTCTCTCTCTCTCCAACCTCTCTCTCTCTCTCTCTCCAACCTCTCTCTCTCTCTCTCTCTCCAACCTCTCTCTCTCTCTCTCTCCAACCTCTCTCTCTCTCTCTCCAACCTCTCTCTCTCTCTCCAACCTCTCTCTCTCTCTCCAACCTCTCTCTCTCTCCAACCTCTCTCTCTCTCTCCAACCTCTCTCTCTCTCTCCAACCCCTCTCTCTCTCTCTCTCCAACCTCTCTCTCTCTCTCTCCAACCTCTCTCTCTCTCTCCAACCCTTCTCTCTCTCTCTCTCTCTCTCTCCAACCTCTCTCTCTCTCTCCAACCTCTCTCTCTCTCTCTCTCCAACCTCTCTCTCTCTCTCCAACCTCTCTCTCTCTCTCTCCAACTCTCTCTCTCTCCAACTCTCTCTCTCTCCAACTCTCTCTCTCCTACCTCTCTACCTACCTCTACCTCTCCTACCTCTACTACCTCTACCCCTTCTACCTCTACCCCTTCTACCTCTACCCCTTCTACCTCTACCCCTTCTACCTCTACCCCTTCTACCTCTACCTCTCTCCTACCTCTACCGCTCTCTCTCTCTATCTCTCCTACCTCTCTCTCTCCCTCTCTCTCTCTCTCCAACCTCTCTCTCTCTCCAACCTCTCTCTCTCTCCAACCTCTCTCTCTCTCCAACCTCTAACTCAATCTCTTTCCTATATCTTGCTCATTCTCCTACCTCTCTCCTTCCTATCTCTACCTCCCTCGACCTCTCCTACCTACCTCCTACCTCTCTCCTAACTACCTCCTACCTCTCTCCTAACTAACCCACTCTACCTACTTCTCCCTCCCTCACTCCTACCTATCTCACTCTTACCTCCCGCTCCTCTCTCTTACCTCCCGCTCCTCTCTCTTCCCTCTCGCTCGCTCTCTCTCTCCTACCTGTCTCGCTCACTCTCTCTCACCGAAGTCAAGGGGTAGCAGGTAACCTAGTGGTTAGAGTATTGGACTAGAAACCGAAAGGTTGCTGGATCGAATCCCCGAGCTGACAAGGTGAAAATCTATTATTCTGCACCCGAGCTAGGCACTGTTCCCCAGGCGCCGATGACTTAGATGTTGATTAGTGTATTTTTTCAAATTATTTGGTCACATGATTCTATTTAGTATAGTTTTATTGAAAAAGGTTAACTTTTAAAATGTTTTACCATTTTAAATTATGAAATTCATTGAGGATGGTCCTCCCCTTCCTCCTCTGAAGAGCCTCCACCGGTAAACACACATTTCGTATTCGCATTACTAAGCAATTCCAACCCTAATGACTATATTGTATTTTTATTGAGCATTTGGGAATCTACTACTTAATAGCTACGAAAAAGTGTCATGCTTCCGACTGGCAGCTTTAATGTCACCGGTCAGGAGAAGGTAGAGCGGGCTGTGTGAGGAAAACGGCACGTGAACGGCAGGAGCACGGCTGCCGCTTGATAAAGCAGAATATCGAGGGCGTCCTTTGAATGGGGCAAAAAAGCTCTGTAAAGAAAAAGCTTTTTAATGTAGAACTGGTGCAAGCTGAGGATGCAGCGTTGTCTTTCCCCCTTCAGGGCCGATTCACCCATTAAAATCTGATGCATCTTTTACACCTTACGCTGTATGGGTTGGTTGAGCCCAGTGATGTAGTGGTAAAAAAAATAAAAGTGAGTAAAGTATACTGAACAAAAATATAAAAACAACATGTAAAGTGTTGGTCCCAAGTTTCATGAGTTGAAGTAAAAGATCACAGAAATTTTCCAGATGCACAAAAGGCAGGTTTGAAAAATATACATCTGCTCTGCATTTTAGCTATTGATGTGATGTTTGGCGGTGCCTAATCAGTCAGTTCTGTACCTGCTTGGCTGAGTGGCAGTGTGGGTGGAATGAGCGAGCTCACCTGGCAACCAGAGTGTGAAACACATGAGGAATTCAAACTCAGCAGTCTGCCTGGAAATTAATTCGTAAGACCAATACATTATTTATACTAATATTTTTCAGAGTAACATATTTGATCATTTTCTGTTCCTCGCATTTGAAATTCAAGTACTTTTTATTGTACCAACTTGAGAAAATGTCTTATTTTCAAATTATTCCAGTACATCAGAGTGCCAAATTCAAGTACTTCAAGCACCTTGTTCGAACCCCGTCTAAGGGACGTAGTAATGATGTCAGTGGTATCAGTCGTACTACCTTGGCCTTGCTCCTCTTCATCGTTGGGGAAGAGATAATCCAGAGAGTCCTTGGGGGACTCGCCATCCTTCTCCTCCTGTTGATAGACCTCATCACATCACCCATCATTTACAAAATCAACACAAACACAGGATATCATTTGTGAAGCATGTGTGTGAGCAGCTGTAGGGGCAGCTTCATTAAATCGGCCATGTTGGAGAATGCATAACTCTTCAACATATACTGAAACGTTACAATGAATGTGGCAGATATTCTGAAAAACAGAGCAATTTTTATTCTAATCGTCTCAAGATGGGTGGACAAAAACCTAAACCATTGTTATTTTTCAGTTACGTTTTGAACTAATAACAAGAACACTTGGGGATAATGGAACACCCATATACAGTTGAAGTCGGAAGTTTACATATACCTTAACCAAATACATTTAAACTCAGTTTCACAATTTCTCACATTTAATCCTAGTAAAAATTCCCTGTCTTAGGTCAGTTAGGATCACCACTTTATTTTAAGAATGTGAAATGTCAGAGTAATTAGAGAGAATGACTTACTTCTGCAAAAATGTTAATTGTTTAACTTGGGTCAAACATTTTGGGTAGCCTTCCACAAGCTTCCCACAACAAGTTGGGTGAATTTTGGCCCATTCCTACTGACAGAGCTGGTATAACCGAGTCAGGTTTGTAGGCCTCCTTGCTTACACTTGCTTTTTCAGATCTGCCCACAAATTTGTTTATGGGATTGAGGTCAAGGCTTTGTGATGGCCACTCAAATACATTGACATTGTTGTCCTTCAGCAATTTTGCCACAACTTCGGAAGTATGCTTGGGGTCATTGTCCATTTAGAAGACCCATTTGAGACCAAGCTTTAACTTCTTGACTAACGTCTTGAGATGTTGCTTCAATATATCCACATAATTTTCCTACCTTATGATGACATCTATATGTGAAGTGCACCAGTCCCTCCTGCAGCAAAGCACCCCCACAACATGATGCTGCCACCCCGTGCTTCAAGGTTGGGATGGTGTTCTTCAGCTTGCAAGCCTCCCCCTTTATCCTCCAAACATAACAATGGTCATTATGACCAAACAGTTCCATTGCTGTTTCATCAGACCAGAGGATATTTCTCCAAAAAGTACGATCTTTGACCCAATGTGCAGGCTTTTTTAATGGCGGTTTTGGAGCAGTGGCTTCTTCCTTGCTGAGTGGCCTTTCAGGTTATGTTGATATAGGACTCGTTTTACTGTGGATATAGATACCTTTGTACCCGTTTCCTCCAGCATCTTCACAAGGTCCTTTGCTGTTGATCTGCGATTGATTTGCACTTTTCGCACCAAAGTTCGTTCATCTCTAGGAGACAGAACGCGTCTCCTTCCTGAGCGGTCTGACAGCTGCGTGGTCCCATGGTGTTTATACTTGCGTGCTATTGTTTGTACAGATGAACGTGGTACTTCAGGCATTTGGAAATTGCTCCCAAGGATGACCCAGACTTGTGGAGGTCTGCAATTTTTTTTCTGAGGTCTTGGCTGATTTCTTTTGATTTTCCCATGATGTCAAGCAGAGAGGCACTGAGTTTGAAGGTAAGCCTTGACATACATCCACAGGTACACTCCAATTGACTCAAATTATGTCAATTAGCCTATCAGAAGCCTCTAAAGCCATGACATCATTTTCTGGAATTGTCCGAGCTGTTTAAAGGCAGTCAACTTATTGTATGTAAACTTCTGACGCACTGGAATTGTGATTCAGTGAATTATAAGTGAGAATCATTCTGTAAACAATTGTTGGAAAAGTGTATGTAAACTTCCAAGTGTATGTAAACTTCCAACTTCAACTGTATATTAAAAATATATATTTGCCAGGTAACCTCTTCATAGAACTTAAAATGGAAAAGATGATAGCCGGGCGAAGGCTGTGGTCCCAGATAGGTATAATCTGGAAAGGTTCCTGCCGAGTTAAGCAGCAGCCTTGCGTGGGCTTTTACAGCTTCAGTGAGTGACTCAGGAGAAAGTCAAGGATTCATTTAATGTGATGAAATGTTCAGAATCTTGCAGATAGACATTATGGCCTATTCTATAGATTTAAATATATATCGGTTCTGGAAAATGCACTTCTCTCTGGACGTTTTAACAGAATGCATAAATGCAGGGTTGTTTTCATTTGGCATTGAATGGAAGAAAACGGACTGAAACGGGGAGGGACTACAGCTCATTTTCCCTTGCAAAGCGTTTTAAAATGCTTTAAAAATGTTCTGTGACCCAGGGGGATTCATTCTAACCACTGGATCAATGAGGCCCTGACCAGTCCCTTTCCAGGGGACTGACGTGACAGCTGAGTAAATCTCACTCTTCAGAGAAAAGCTATTGCATACAGAATCAGATAAAAAAAAGTTGCGTGTGTTCTATTATTCATGATAATCTAATTTGAAACTGATCTGATGTTATAGATAAAATGCAGACAAAAGTCACAAGAAAATCACAGAGACCAAATCAATGAATGACCCATTTGGCCCTAAAGCATTGCTTTACCATAGGCAGGGTGAGAAAAATTACATTTTAAAGCACCCCGTTACAGTGGAGATCTGCAATATAGGCATTTAGAAAAGCAGTACATGCTTGCTTAAACAAAAAATACCCAATCTTTATGGTGAAAATATTTATAAGCATATTGAGGGGAGAAAACAGAAAAGCTAGTTCACCATAACCTGTGATGAAATGTGATAAAATGTGATAAAGGTTACACTTCAAACCCCCAATAGCGTGGGTGTATGTGTGTGTATATATATGTGTAAACGTTTGTACGCGCATCTACGCATTTCTTAGACACTTACGATTAGACACGATGTGAGAGGATTTCTCGTCGTACTTCTTGAGCTGGTTCATGAACTCCAGGTGCTTCTTCTCCTCCTCCAGCTGAGCCACGCTTCAATCGCACTTCTGCAGTTTCTGATGGGTGTTGGCCAGCTCGTCCCTGAGCCACTGGTTCTCCTGGCATAGCCGACGCACCTGGGTTCGCAACTTCTGCTTCTCAGACTCCACTGCGTTCAGATGGTTGGACAGGACCATCGTCACCTGAGAAGAGGGAATTATATTTTAAAATCAGACCACTGCACAATAGTAGCTGTCCATGGTTATCTTTAGTCCTAGTTCTTCCTGGTTCTTCAGATGGAGAAATAGCATAAGAGGAGTAAGAGAACAAGGGAATGGCAGAGAGGTAGGTGGTAAGGGAGAGAGAGAGCCTTGTGAAACAGAGACACTAAGACAACTAGCTGTGGTTAGGGTGAATCATCGGGATTGTTTTCCTAAGCTTGATCTAATTTAAAATAAGAAAGTTGCTGTGAAATATAAATACCCTCAGAAGTGGAAGACTCATATTAGCAACTAGTTTTCAAAAAACCTGGTCCAAGATCTGTTATACAGTCTTGCCAACAGTCATTGTCACTCCAAACAAAGTTCGCAAGACAGCACTAAACAAATATGGAACCAAGCTACTCAGACCCTCCCACAGGCTTACGTACATGTGCTTCTCCCAGGCCCAGCTCAATCATCTCCACAAACTTGCGCAGCAGGCTGGACTTCGCTTGCACCAGGTTGGCCTCCTCATCTTTCTTCAGGCACTTGATGGTTCTCCAGCAGGCTGTGCAGGAATGAGTTGTGCTCATTCTTCAGCGCCTCCAGGCCCTGGATCACCAGCTTGGTGTTGGAGATGATCTCTTCCTGGGACAGCTTCTCCAGCTTCTCTTCCCTCGGGTACACCATCATGAACATTGTCAAGTCTACCTTAGGCAGACCTGATGGGAAAGGAAGGTGGAAACAGAGGAGGACAAGGGTGGGTTAATGTCTTGGAACAGAGATGTAAAGATAGGGTTGCAAAGATCCCATGTTTTACATTTGGAGGATTCCCGGAATCAGAAGTTAGGTAGAGAGAGGCCCAATCAATGTCATGTGAAATGACATTTCAATGAAAAACTATTCATCCCAGAGGGGCAAGTATTGCAGGGAATATTAGAAGACATGGAACAATATTTCTAACAAAACAGTCGTGGCCAAAAGCTTTGAGAATGACACAAATCTACATTTTTACAAAGTCTGCTGACTCAGTTTGTATGATGGCAATTTGCATATACTACAGAATGTTATGAATTGCAATTAATTGCAAAGTCCCTCTTTGCCATGCAAATGAACTGAATCCCCAAAAAACATTTCCACTGTATTTCAGCCCTGCCACAAAAGGACCAGCTGACATCATGTCAGTGATTCTCTCGTTAACACAGGTGTGCGCGTGTTGACGAGGACAAGGCTGGAGATCACCCTGTTATGCTGATTGAGTTTGAATAACAGACTGGAAGCTTCAAAAGGAGGGTGGTGCTTGGAATCATTGTTCTTCCTCTGTCAACTATGGTTACCTGGAAGGAAACACGTGCCGTCATCATTGCTTTGCACAAAAAGGGCTTCACAGGCAAGGATATTGCTGCCAATAAGATTGGCCGAAATCTTAAATCTAACCTAAATCAACCATTTATCGGATCATCAAGAACTTCAAGGAGAGCGGTTCAATTGTTGTGAAGAAGGCTTCAGGGTGCCCAAGAAAGTCCAGCAAGCGCCAGGACCATCTCCTAAAGTTGATTCAGCTGCGGGATTGGGGCACCACCAGTACAGAGCTTGCTCAGGAATGGCAGCAGGTAGGTGTGAGTGCATCTGCATGCACAGTGGGGCGAAGACTTTTGGAGGATGGCCTGGTGTCAAGAAGGGTAGCAAAGAAGCCACTTCCCTCCAGGAAAAACATCAGGGACAGACTGATATTCTGCAAAAGGCACAGGGATTGGACTGCTGAGGACTGGGGTAAAGTCATTTTAGATTTTTATAGAAATGTATTTGAATTTGGCGCTCTGCATTTTCCCTGGCTATTGGCCATGTGGGACGCAAGCGTCCCGCCTACCCCAGAGAGGTTAACTTGGGTCAAACGTTTCAGGTAGCCTTTCACAAGCTTCCCACATTAAGTTGGGTGAATTTTAGCCCATTCCTCCTGACAGAGCTGGTGTAACTGAGTCAGGTTTGTAGGCCTCCTTGCTCGCACACGCTTTTTCAGTTCTACCCACAAATGTTCTATAGGATTGAGGTCAGGGCTTTGTGATGGCCACTCCAATACCTTGACTTTGTTGTCCTTAAACCATTTTGCCACAACTTTGGAAGTATGCTTGGAGTCATTGTCCATTTAGAAGACCCATTTGCTTTAAGACCCACCAAGCTTTAATTAACTTCCTGACTGATGTCTTGATGTTGCTTCAATATGTCCACATCATTGTCCTACCTCATGAAGCCATCGATATTGTGAAGAGCACCAGTCCCTCCTGCAGCAAAGCACCACAACATGATGCTGCCACCCCCGTGCTTCACCGTTGGGATGGTGTTCTTCGACTTGCAAGCCTCCCCCTTTTTTCTCCAATAATAACAATGGTCATTATGGCCAAACAGTTCTATATTTGTTTCATCAGACATTTCTGCAAAAAGTACGATCTTTGTCCCCATGTGCAGTTGCAAACCGTAGTCTGGCTTTTTTATGGCGGTTTTCCCATGAGGTCAAGCAAAGAGGCACTGAGTTTGAAGGTAGGCCTTGAATTACATCCACAGGTACACCTCCAATTAACTCATTGTCAATTAGCCATCAGAAGCTTATAAAGCCATGACATCATTTTCTAGAATTTTCCAAGCTGTTTAAAGGCAGTCAACGTAGTGTATGTAAACTTCTGACCCATTGGAATTGTTAGGGGGATTTTCACATCTACAGTAGCTGGGCTATTAAACTACCATTTTGTAAATAAATTGATATATGAAGAGTCTATTGTCCTGCTAATAGCCCATTATGGAAACATTGTTTGCATGATGGGCTACACCTGCTACAGTCCACTTGTGAAAAAAAATAATCTAAATGACTCCTGCTGTCTATCACCACTGTGAATAAAAACACAGCATCTAAAGTGGTACAAATATATTATTGAATTCGATTATTTTTAAAGAAGCTTGTTACATTCTTCATTGCAACCACAATGTCACAAATAATTGAACACACACACACACGAGCAGATGAACATGGTAAAAACATTCAAAGCATTTTTCGTTAGGGCAAATCTGGTCTGTGAGAATCTAAGGGGCTTTAATATAATTAAATGCAGGGTTAATAATAGTTGGATAACAGATCAGCTCTCATGAACTCATTAAGAGGCGGCTTCTATCTTCAATATAATCACTAATTCAGAAGGTTAAACCCATAGGTTTTAGGCCTGCAGCAGGTTATGGGAAAATGCATTTCAATTCATAAACCATCGGTATACTGAAAATCTCTTACCAACTATATTGGGAAGGCCATTCTTGAACATGGGGTGAGACATTCTTATTGATTTGTAAATAAATCCAGTTTGTTATTTAGAATTATTAACTTCTGTTTTTCGTGGGAGAGAAACCAAAAGCCCACTGTGCCTATTTTTCAAAAATCGTCAGTCCACATGTCAAGTGAAATTCCCCCATTGTATTTAGTTCTCTCCAGAACCACCGACAGATTTTTTTGTTGCCTGGCGCATGACTCTAGTACCAGAGAACAGACTCTCAGACTGAAAATTCCTTCATTAATTGCTACAGTTTAGACAACCGATAGATCAGCGTTCTAACTCCCCCTTGCGTTAGTGGTAGCATTCTGTCATTACTCCACACTAACGGTTGCGACATAAACTCATAAACTTCCTTTTAAAAGGAAGAACCACTAATGTTTTAATTGACTGATTTCCTTATATGAACCATAACTCCATTTTTAACATTGTTGCGTTTATTTTTGTATTTTCAGTGATATGGTAATAAAGTTTTATATCTTCCTAAATCGGAGGGTGGTTTTAACCATCCAGACTTAATTGTATTAACTCGCTAACCAAGGCTTTTACTTGTGACATATGGTTAAATGCACTAAAGAGGAACAATGGCTACATAATGAAGATGCGCATGCTCATCCCCAGAATCTCTTCACTTGTCTATTTTCAAAGGATAAAGCTAAGAATATTAACAATTAGAGGTTGACCGATTAATCTGAATGGCCGATTTCAAGTTTTCATAACAATCGGAAATCTGTAATTTTGGACCCCGATATGGCCAGTTTTTTTTTTTTTTACACCTTTATTTAATCTGTATTTAACTAGGCAACTCATTTAAGAACACATTCTTATTTTCAATGACGGCCTAGGAACAGTGAGTTAACTGCCTTGTTCAGGGGCAGAACGACATATTTTTACCTTGTCAGCTCAGGGATTCAATCTTGGAACCTTACGGTTAACTAGTCCAAAGCTCTAACCACCTGCCTCACGAGGAGCCCGCCTGTTACGCAAATGCAGTAAGAAGTCAAGGTATGTTGCTAGCTAGCATTAAACTTAATCATAATCACTAGTTATAACTACACATGGTTGATGATATTACTAGTTTATCTAGCGTGTCTTGCGTTGCATATAATCGATGCAGTGCGCATTTGCGAAAAAGGACTGTCCTTGCTCCAACGTGTACCTAACCATAAACACCAATGCCTTTCTTAAAATCAATACACAGAAGTATATATTTTTAAACCTGCATATTTAGCGAAAAGAAATCCAGGTTAGCAGGCAATATTAACCAGGTGAAATTGTCACTTCTCTTGCGTTCATTGCACGCAGTCAGGGTATATGCAACAGTTTGGGCCGCCTGGCTCATTGCGAACTAATTTGCCAGAATTGTACAATATTTAGACTGATGGATGCCACCTGTTAGATAAAATACGGAACGGTTCCGTATTTCACTGAAAGAATAAATGTTTTGTTTTTGAGATGATAGGTCATTAATATGGTCGAATCCAGAAACTAAGGCACATTTCTTTGTGTTATTATGTTATAATTAAGTCTATGATTTGATAGAGCAGTCTGACTGAGCAATGGTAGGCACCAACAGGCTCCTAAGCATTCATTCAAACAGCACTTTCGTGCATTTTGCCAGCAGCTCTGCTGTTTATGACTTCAAGCCTATCAACTCCCGAGATTAGGCTGATGCAACGATGTGATGTGAAATGGCTGGCTAGTTAGCGGGGTGTGCGCTAATAGCGTTTCAAATGTCACTCGCTCTGAGACTTGGAGTAGTTGTTCCCCTTGCATGCATGGGTAACGCTGCTTCGAGGGTGGCTGTTGTCTTTGTGTTCCTGGTTCGAGCCCAGGTAGGAGCGAGGAGAGGGACGGAAGCTATACTGTTACACTGGCTATACTAAAGTGCCTATAAGAACATCCAATAGTCAAAGGTAAATGAAATACAAATGGTATAGAGAGAAATAGTCCTATAATAACTACAACCTAAAACTTCTTAACTGGGAATATTGAAGACTCATGTTAAAAGGAACCACCAGCTTTCATATGTTCTCATGTTCTGAGCAAGGAACTTAAACATTAACTTTCTTACATGGCACATATTGCACTTTTACTTTCTTCTCCAACACTTTGTTTTTCCATGATTTAAACCAAATTGAACATGTTTCATTATTTATTTGAGGCTAAATTGATTTAATTGATTTCATCTATTATATTAAGTTAAAATAAGTGTTCATTCAGTATTGTTGTAATTGTCATTATTACAAATACATTTTAAAAATCGGACGATTAATCGGTATCAGCTTTTTTTGTCCTCGAATAATCGGTATCGGTATTGAAAAATCATAATCGGTCGACCTCTGTTAACAACGTCATAGTTAAGAACACTAACAATGTGGACAAAAGTGAAACCTATTCTAACAAGAACCAATATCACTCACTAAAAACACAATCCTTGGATAGCTTTTCAGAATTTTTCACAAATGAATTGGTCTACATAGAAAACTAAAGGCATAGAAGCATTAGAAAAAATATAAAAATGCTTTAATTATCTTAATGTTGAAAGTGCGTGGGTGACGTAGAGAAAAATGGTTTGAGGCCATGTCTTGGCTGATTTTCCCATGATGTCAAGCAAAGAGGCACTGAGTTTGAAGGTAGGCCTTGAAATACAACCACAGGTACCCCCCATTTGACTCAAATGATTTTAATTAGCCTATCAGAAGCCTCTAAAGCCATTACATTTTATGGAATTTTCCAAGCTGTTTAAAGGAAAAGTCAACTTTGTGTATGTAAACTTCTGACCCACTGGAATTGTGATACAGTGACGTATAAGTGAAATAATCTGTCTGTAAACAATTACTTCAGGTCAGATTCAGTTCATGTTGCACTTCACTGGCGATAGCTCAAGTCAAGACAGATAGAAAAGGGAGGATGACAGGCATAGATGTGATTGATAAAAACAGTATTTTCATTAGTATTATCTACCGTTTTTGTCAGCTTTA
This sequence comes from Oncorhynchus mykiss, assembly GCF_057628025.1. NCBI lineage: Eukaryota > Metazoa > Chordata > Actinopteri > Salmoniformes > Salmonidae > Oncorhynchus > Oncorhynchus mykiss. Next base: position 2,786,229 of record NC_143044.1, read on the forward strand.
TGTAGGCTATTTTTACTTAGTTGACAATGGAGTTATAGACCAAGTGCTCATTTAGGCTATTTAGCCGCCAATGATCCCGGTGTATCAGCGTGTCTATACGGCAGAGGCTGGTGCTCTGCATTAGTTGAATTAACTTTTATCATTATGATTAACCACATGACAATGATTGAGAAACTAAAATGCTATTATTTAAATCAAACTGTTCCACGAAAATGCACATATGAAAATCCTAACTGACATGCAGATCAGTAGAAATGGATCATAGAAGTAGATCTTTTGTATGCTTCCCCAAACCTGAAATTCGCGCACTGCCTATGAAGTCTATAAAATAATTGCCTCCACCTTTCTATGGTCAAATTTTCAATTAAGGTAAGACATGCTTCATAATATGAAGTAAACCATTAAATATGTTTCCAAAATGCATACTGACTACAGATGAGGAAAAAGTCTGGTTGTATTCGATAAAAGTTATTAAAACATATGTACAGGACAAACGTTGGTAGAGGTAAGCTTATCAAAACTCAACTTCATCTTGATATAAGCGAACAGAGTTGAGCGTTCCTCAGCTACAACTGTTTTAAAACCGGTTAAAACATTGTATTGTGCATTTGTGAAATTATTTGGATGTGAAATGAAAGTAGAGGGCTTTGTTTCTAGAACCACACCGTAATTGAGAATCGATTCACATTTAGATTGAATATTTGGCCATTTTGGCTGCCAGAGTCACTTCACCTCGAAACAGAACATGTAACGTTCTTGTAACGTAAGGCTCCTTTAGTCCATTATCTGTCGTTCTGCCCCTGAACAAGGCAGTTAACCCACTGTTCCTAGGCCGTCATTGAAAATAAGAATTTGTTCATAACTGACTTGCCTAGTTAAATAAAGGTCAAATATATTTTTTTTAAATTGCGGAGTAGCTTTCCTTTTGTGACACTACAGTGACATTGAACTTGTGCTGAGGACAGACAGCCACTCAGACTAAAACATTATTTTCATCGTGCTTCAAGGATTTTGAGTCAGACAGACCAAGGAGACTCGGGTGACAGTACAGTCTCTGACCCCTAACCTCTTACCCTAAACCACTGATTGCAGGGAACTTCAGAGCACGCATAGCTACATAAAGACATATGGGCTGCACTAGCTGGGTCATTCCTACTAGGTGGTGCCTTTTCTGTCCCCAGGTGTTAATCATAAACTTCCACAAGAAATAGAAGCCATAAAAGTCATAAAATATTCAAAGCATTTTGTAGTCCTAGTTAAATTCCCTCTCATCAATAAAATGTTTTCACAATTTTTTTATTGATTATTCATTTAAGATGTTCTGTGTGTCCCTGATATCACTTTCCATCTTGCTAGTTTGTTGTAATTCTCCATTTAAGAAAACAACCCACTTCCTACAATGACACCACACTCAGGAAGTGACAATTTCTTTAGTGGAAAAAACTATGGTGCAAAGCTAAATAAATTGAAACACTCAAAGTTGTATAAATGTTTAATGTTATTAGTCTGTATGTCCCCCTCAAATGTCCACCCTATTGGCCTAAATTACAGAGAAAAAAATCTAAATTCCATGCAAGAAATTGCCAAGAAACGGAAGATACATACAAAGCTGTGTACTACTCCCTTCACAGAGCAACGCAAACTGTCCCTAACCAGAATATAAAGAGGAATGGGAGGCCCCAGTGCACAACTAAGCAAGAGGACAAGTACATTGGAGTGTCTAGTTTGAGTGAGAAACAGACGCCTCACAAGTCCTCAACTGGCAGCTTCATTAAATAGTATCCGCAAAACACCAGTCTCAAAGTCAACAGTTGGGATGCTGGCCTTCTTGTGGTTCATTTAACAAAACCTATGGGAAAATGTAGTTTTTTTTGTAGGGTGTTTCGATAAATGCAGAAAATAAGGTCTGTGGTAAACAAACACAGGCTTAAGAGATTTTAGCTATACGTTTTGTTCTAACATCACCTTTTGTGAATTGTGAAGTATTTATGTAATAAAAAAAACACAAAGGCTTAATACTTCATAATGATTTCCGTGTGTAGCAGTGTGCACACATTTCTGAACTGAATAAGTTAGATACATTCAGAGTTCACCGACTAGCCCCTCCCTTCGAGGTTTTGGCAAACAGACATATACAGCTAGCGAAAACTCTTGAAGCCAGACTAGTGTGTAGTCAGTAGCCATGCCCAGCAGAGCTGCATTCAACTAGCTACTATAGCTATTAGCTACCTGGGTTTGGTCGAGGTTCTCTCTGGAGTTTTCCTCTTTGGAGCTTTCTCTGAAGTTTTTTTTAAATTTTCTGATGCGTTATCCTTTTTCTCCTCGAACGGTCGGAGTTTCTTTGCACTAGGTTCGCCTGACACCATGAATGATTACGCCGAGACCTCCTTGAGTAAAGATGAGAATATCAAAATGAATCTAGACAGGGGAAACGGCTTTAAAATAATCACTGACAATACAACGACTACCACATCCACAAAGTCAAAATCATGACACGTGTTTTTATTTTTGGACTTAATTTAAGGTTAGGTTTACAATCACACTTTAAAAAGATACGTTTTAGAAATAGGCGGGGTTTCTGACTTTGTGGCTATGGTAACTAGTGAGTCGCTAAAGCGTGATGAACCAACCCGGATAACGCTGTGCTAATTATGGGACTTCCGATCACGGCCGGTTGTGACATTACACAACCCTGGTCTGTTGTGACGCCTCTAGCGCTGCAGTGCCTTAGACTGCTGCGGAGTCGGAGATTTCCGAGATTCCAATTGTTTTGAACGGGATATTAGCTGCCTGCAGACGATTGTGCCTGACTAGAAATACAGGAACTTTGGTAAGAGTTGATGTTGTGCTTTTCGGTCAGTGCATGTTACACACAGATATTCACAAATGTCGAGGTTGAATGTTCAAAGGTTTTATGTAATGTTTAAAGGTTGTATATTGTGCTGATAAGAGTAGAAATGTGCATATTAAATCAGGCTTCTGTGTATAGTGGACAGACTACTCTGACAGTGCAACACAGTTCTATTCCTGCCACTAGCACTGGAACAAAGCAGGTAATGATACTTTTTGATACACTTTAACTAATTTAACCGCTATATCAACCTATTTAACAAGACTCATCTTGCTGATGTCACAAGCTAGAATAAGATTGCTGGCTACAATGTTGCAGACAGTTAGATCACTGTGCTCGAGGCTGCAAGGCTAGGCTAACTTCGTTGAGTCCATATCGGTGCAGGCAGAGTTTATGAGCTAGTTAATAACCAGATTGAACTATTTAGCCAGTGGACTACTAGGCTTTGATTTTAACATCTGACAGTGGATGATATTTATCATCATGGATCAACTTTATGCTGTACAGCCCTTCTAGACATCTGGAGTTTGTCTCTGCATCTTGGATGCAACATGGCACATACCAAACTAAAGTGAAAGACAGTGATTTCATTGTGCATTGTACACAACCCTGGTCTGTCGTACTGTTCTGGCCTGTCTATCCCACTGATCTGATCCACGGGGTAGATAATATATCTCTAGCCATGTAATGTAGGACACATGTGTTACACCTTTGGCTTAGGGCTGTGGACCCGTGAGCACACAAACATACCTTTATATTCATTTATTTTTAGCCCTTCCAATTGGTAGTTAGTATTGTCTCATTGCTGCAACTCCCGTATGGACTCGGGAGACGCGAAGGTCGGGAGCTGTGCGTACTCCAAAACACAATCAAACCAAGCCACAATGCCCACTTTACCCTGAAGCCAGCCGCACCAATGTGTCGGAGGAAACAAGTACACTGCTCCAGTGTCAGCGTGCACTGCACCCGGCCCGCCACAGGAGTCGCTAGTGCGATGGGACAAGGACATCCCTGCCGGACAAACCCTCCTCTAACCCGGACAACGCTGTGCCAATTGTGCGCCGCCCCATGGGTCTCCCGGTCACGACAGAGCCTGGACTCGAACCCAGAATCTCTTTAGACCACTGCGCCACTCGATAGGACACACACACACAAACAAACCTACCTGTGTAACACCTGTCCCTCTCTACCAGCAGAGATGATCAACAGCCTGTTCTTGATCAACCCTTCAGGGGAGATCTTCCTGGAGAAGCACTGGAAAAGTGTGGTCAGTCGGTCGGTGTGTGACTACTTCCTGGAAGCCAAAGAGAAGGCTCTGGAACCTGAGGACGTTCCACCTGTCATACACACCCCTCATCACTACCTCATCAGCATCTACAGGTCATGCATGCAGTGTATTAGGACTGTATTCAGACCCCTTGATTTTTTTTCACGTTTTGTTACGTTACAGGCTTATTCCCCTTAATCAATCTACACACAATACTCCATAATGAACTAGTGAAAAACTTTTTTTTTTTCGATATGTTTGCAAATGTATAAAACAGAAATCACATTTACATAAGTATTCAGACCCTTTACTCAGTACTGTGTTGATGCACCTTTGTCAGCAATTACAGCCTCAAGTCTTCTTGGGTAGGATGCTAAAAGCTTGAAACACCTGTCTTTGGGGAGTTTCTCCCATTCTTCTCTACAGATCTTCTCATGCTCTGTCAGGTTGATGGGGAGCATCGCTACACAGATATTTTCAGGTCTCTCCAGAAATGTTCAATCCGGTTCAAGTCCGGGTTCTGGCAGGACCACTCATGGACATTCAGAGATGTGTCCCAAAGCCACTCCTGCGTTGCCTTGGCTGTGTGCTTAGGGTCCTGTTGGAAGGTGAATCTTCTCCCCAGTCTAATAACCTGCTCCAGAGCGCTCAGGACTTCATCAAGGATCTCGCTCTACATCTTTCCCTCGATCCTGACTAGTTTCCCAGTCCCTGCCGCTGAAAAACATCCCCACGGTATGCTTCATCGTAGGGATGGTGCCAGGTTTCCTCCAGATGTGACGCTTGGCAATTCAGGCCAAAGAGTTCAATCTTGGTTTCATCAGACCCGAGAATCTTGTTCCTCATGGTCTGAGAAGTCCTTTAGGTGCCTTTTGGCAAACTCCAAGCGGGCTGTTATGTGCCTTTTTCTGAGGAGTGGCTTCCGTCTGGTCTGATTGGTGGAGTGCTGCAGAGATGGTTGTTCTTCTGTGGAGATGGGAGAACCTTCCAGAAGAACCTTGGAGTTCTGTCAGTGACATTCAGGTTCTTGGTCACCTCCCTGACCAAGGCCCTTCTCCCCCGAATGCTCAGTTTGTCCAGGCAACCAACTCTAGGAAGAGACTTGGTGGTTCCAAACGTCTTCCATTTAAGAATGACGAGGCCACTGTGTTCTTGGCAACCTTCAATGCTGCAGAAATGTTTTCTACCCTTCCCCAGATCTGTGCCTTGACACAATCCTGTCTTGGAGCTCTACGGACAATTCCTTCAACCTCATGGCTTGATTTTTGCTCTGACATGCATTGTAAATTGTGGGATCTTATATAGACAGGTGTGTGCCTTTCCAAATCATGTCCAATCAATTGAATTTACCACAGGTGGACTCCAAGTTGTAGACACATCTCAAGGATGATCAATGGGAACAGGATGCACCAGAGTTCAATTTTGAGTCTCATAGCTAAGGGTCTGAATACTTGCTTATATAAGGTAATTTCTAAAAACCTGTTTTCGCTTTGTCATTGTGGGGTATTGTGTGTAGATTTGAGGGGAAACAAATCATTTAATCAATTTTAGAAAAAGGCTAACAAAATGTGGGAAAAGTCAAGGGGTCTGAATACTTTCTGAATGCACTGTATGTATGCATAGAAAGACACGCTCGCACACACACACACACACACACACTTCAACAGCTACAGGACGCACACTCACACCTCATCATCTACAAGTTATTTTATTAGAATTTATATCACTATTTAAGAAACCGTCATATATCCAAAGCCAATATAAAAACCTGCTCACTCAAGACAGACAGTTTTAAGGTCTGTCTTTATTAGTGTGTTTTTTTTATAACATTTGTTTTATATACAATGTATGAACGTTGCTTCACACATTTTATTATTACAGGGACAAGCTGTTCTTCCTCTCTGTCATCCAGACTGAGGTTCCTCCGCTGTTTGTCATTGAGTTCCTGCACCGCGTCGCAGAGATGATCCAGGTCTGACACAACTCTAAACCTGACAGATTGCCAGGATTAGTTCAACCTGACTAGTTCAACCTGGATTAGTTAACTATTTTATAACCAGTAATGTTTAAGTGTGTGTGTGTGCGTTTTTTTTCTGCAGGACTACTTTGGGGAGTGTTCGGAGACAGTAGTCAAGGACCACATGGTGATGGTGTATGAGCTGTTGGAGGAGATGCTTGACAACGGGTTTCCCCTGGCAACTGAATCTAACGTCCTCAAAGAGATGATCAGACCACCCACCATCCTCCGATCTGTTGTCAACACACTGACAGGTCGGAAGTTTACATACACTTAGGTTGGAGTCATTAAAACTCGTTTTTCAACAACTCCACAAATTTCTTGTTAACAAACTATAGTTTTGACAAGTCGGTTAGAAACTTTTTTCAGTGGGCATTGCGTATACTCACTTCTTAATCCCTACTGATATCAAAGTAGTGTAGTGGAGGTATATGACTGATCAATTATGTAGTACAATAGAGAAATAATGCACAAAGTAGACTACACAATTTTTAAAGTAGACTACACGGTCCTGGACATGCGCTGGCTTGAGCAGGGGGACTTTGCGTACGCTGCAGGATTTTAATCCATGACGGCGTAGTGTGTTACTAATGTATTTATTTATTTATAACCTTTATTTAACTAGGCAAGTCAGTAAGAACAAATTCTTATTTTCAATGACGGCCTAGGAACAGTGGGCCTGTTCAGGGGCAGAACGACAGATTTGTTGGACTAGTAATCGAAAGGTTGCAAGTTCAAATCCCTGAGCTGACCTTGGTACAAACCAAGGTACAAACCTTAGCTCTGGGATTTGAACTTGCAACCTTTCCCCGAGCTGACCTTGGTACAAACCAAGGTACAAACCTTAGCTCTGGGATTTGAACTTGCAACCTTTCGATTACTAGTCCAACGCTCTAACCACTAGGCTACCCTAACCACTAGGCTACCCTACTGCCCCAATCACAAAGCACGTGAAATATATTCACATGCACACAGCCTAGTTTCAGCAAAATATCATCTGCAGGCAGCAAGAGTGTGTAGCTCTTGCTGCCTGCAGGTTTTGGCATGGAACAGCTCACAGAAGAATGACATCGGTAGCCGGTAGGGTAGGAAAGATGTTTCAACTAATGATAACCGCCAGTAAATGCTAACTTAGGCAACAATGGTTATGCAAACCAGATATTGAAACAGTTTAGTCCGAAGTGTTATTTGTGTTGCTGCAATTGTCATCATGCGCCATTTGCATCAGGGGCATAGACATGGATGCTCCTGGGTGGACAAAGACCCACCCACTGGGGAGCCAGGACCTGACAGGCCCACCCAATCAGATTGATGTGGTTTAAGCATTGTTGTGGACTTGGATCAAACTTTAGTTATTTCTATTTAAAAAATGCGTAATTTTGAGAGTGAAAATCTGAAAAAATATATAAAAAATCCTTTATTTTTTCATTTTTTTTTTTTCAGACCGTTTGGGAACCTTTTGGCAAAATTAGCTTATACCCACTTCTCCAGGCACCACTACACCACTGCATAGGGCTGAGGGAAAGACAGCAGTTACACACTGCATTATGTTAAAGGATAAGCAGTCCATACACTGGGACATAAAAAGCCAGTAGGTTCCAATCATAACAATACAAAGACACAACCGTTAAGCATTTCCCAAGATAAATCTATTACTATTACTTCACATTGCAAAAAACATTTCACATTTAGCACACAAAGTAACGGGGACCTAGAGTTTAAAGTGGAACTGACAGTACTTTGTCTGTCAATGATCACAAGTCAGTCATAATGTGGCTAATAGGCCAGCGTTTCGGTCTTAGGCACTGCATCTTAGTACTAGAGGCGTCACTACAGACCCTGGTTCGATCCCAGGCTGTATCACAACCTGTGGCAGAGCGCAGAACAACTGATACATTTACAAATGCTCAACAACCGCTGAATATGACTGGTGTCAGTAAACGTAGGCAAAAAAAAGTAATAGTTAGTCAATGCTTTAGATAACAACATGTAAACAGCCTAACCAGTTCTGCTTCTGCGAGTAAAATGGTCAGAGTGAGGTGTTTTCTCATTTCTGTTTGGAAGTATAGCAATCTAGCCAACTTTTGTCAGTTAGCTTGGGTGCTTGGTAGTGACAAGCATGCATTGGCAGGCAAGTTGCAGAAGGACGAGGAGACTACAATTCCCCGTTGTTTATCAGTGCAATTTTTACGGCCAGCTAGCTGAAAAAGTTATTTGGCAGTAAAAATTGCACCGATAAACCTCAATCAATCTAATTTATTTATAAAGCCTTTCTTACATCAGCTGCTGTCACAAAGTGCTGTACAGAAACCCAGCCTAAACCCCAAACAGCAAGCAATGCAGGTGTAGAAGCATGGTGGCTAGGAAAAACTCCCTAGAAAGGCCAGAAACTAGAAAGAAACCTAGAGAGGAACCAGGCTATGAGGAGTGGCCAGTCCTCTTCTGGCGGTTCACAAAGAAGGGCACCTACCTATTGGTAGAGTTTCCCTTTGAGCATGGCTGTTATTAATTATACTTTGGATGGTGTATCAATACACCCAGTCACTACAAAGATACAGGCGCCCTTCCTAACTCAGTTGCCGGAGAGGAAGGAAATCGCTCAGGGATTTCACCATAAGGTCAATGGTGATTTTAAAAGAGTTTAATGGCTGGGATGGGAGATAACTGAGGATGGATTAAAAACATTGTAGTTACTCTACAATATTAACATAAATGACAGAGTGAAATGGATGAAGCCTGTACAGATTCCAAATATTCCAAAACATGCATCCTGTTTGCAACAGGGCACTTAAGTACATATTGCAAAAAAAGAGGCAAGGAAATGCACTTTTTTATCCTGAATACAAAGTGTGATGTTTGGGGCAAATCCAACACTTCACTGAGTACCACTCTTCATATTTTCAAGCATGGTGGTGGCTTGTCATCGGCAAGGACTAAGGAGTTTTTTAGGATAAAAAGAAACGGAAAAGAGCTTAGCACAGGCAAAATTATAGAGGAAACTTGGTTTAGTCTGCTTACCAAGGCAACATTGAATGTTCCTGAGTAACTTAGTTACAGTTTTGACTTAAATCGGCTTAAAAATGTATGGCAAGACTTGAAAATGACTGTTTTGCAATGATCAACATCCAACTTGACAGTGCTTGAATAATTTTTTTAATAATGGGCAAATGTCATACAATCCAGCTGTGCAAAAGCTCTTACAGCTATAATCGCTGCTAAACGTGACTCTAACATGTATTAACTCAGGGGGCTGAATACTTATCTAATGAAGAAATATTAGTGTTTTATTTTCCATTAAATTGTTTTAAATATTCTTCCACTTTGACATTAGAGTATTTTGTGTAGGTCGTTGACAAAAAATGACAAATCCATTTTAATCCCACTTTATAACACAACAAAATGTGGAAAAAGTCAAGGGGTGTGAACTTTCTAAAAGCACTGTAGGTCGAGATAAAGTGACTAGGCAACAGGATAGATAATAAACTGTAGCAGCAGCGTATGTTATGAGTTAGTTTAAAAAGTGTGTGTGTGTGTGTGTGTGTGTGTGTTCCAGGGACCAGTAACGTTGGAGACACGTTGCCAACTGGTCAGCCGTCGACCATCCCGTGGAGGCGGGCCGGAGTGAGGTACACCAATAATGAAGCTTACTTTGACGTGGTGGAGGAGATTGACGCTATCCTGGACCAATCAGGTAGGAGCAGTACTGACTTGTCCACCGGCACCACGGTGCAGAGATCCCGGAATTCAGATCCAGAGGTTAAAGGTCAGGCATCAGGAGTTTGTGTGTGTGTGTGTCGTCTGTAAGCTGTGTTATGATTGGTTAACAGGTACAACAGTGTTTGCAGAGATCCAGGGCGTGGTCGAGGCGTGTGTCAAGCTGTCTGGTATGCCCGACCTCACACTCTCCTTCATGGTGGGCCCCCACACACACACACTATATCAGGGTTGGGGTCCATTCGAATTGAAGGTAGTCATTTCAGGAAGTGATTTAACTTTTTAATAAAAAAATGGAAATAATAAATAACTTTTGAAAGTTACTTCTTGAAATGATTTCCTTCAATTCAAATTGACCACACACACATACACACACACACACACGGGTGGCAGGTAGCCTAGCGGTTAAGAGCGCTGGGCCAGTAACCAAAAGGTTGCTGGTTCGAATCACCGAGCCAGGAAAGTGGAAAAATATCGCCGCTCTGCCCTTGAGCAAGGCAGTAAACCCCCAACAACAACTGCTCCCCGGTGCTGTGGACATCGATTAAGGCAGCCTGACACATTTTGGCTGAATGCATTCAGTTGTGCAACTAACTAGGCATTTCCCTTCCCACACACAGAGTATGGTCTATTCATACTGCATTTTGTCTTTGCAGAATCCTCGTCTCCTTGACGATGTGAGTTTCCACCCATGTGTTCGCTATAAACTCTGGGAATCTGAGCGCGTCCTCTCCTTCATTCCCCCTGATGGGAACTTCACCCTAATGACCTATCACGTCAATGCACAGAAGTAAGGCTTTAAACTCTGACCCCTAATCCTAGCACTACCATGTCTATTATTTTCAGTCTGGTAGCCATCCCAGTTTAATAATAGTATTGGTAATCTATTTATTCTGTTATATTCTATGCAGTCTTGTAGCCATCCCAGTGTATGTGAAGCAGAGCATCAGTTTCTTTGAGTGTGGTTCTGATGGCCGTCTGGACGTGACCGTTGGACCGAAGCAGACCATGGGGAAGACGGTCGAAGGGGTGATGGTCACGGTCCACTTGCCCAAAACTATCCTCAGCATCAATCTGACTGCCACACATGGCAGTTACACATATGACAATGGTACAAAGGTAACTACACGCCTACTACCCTGTTACCTTGTAACCTCTAACCCCTGAGCCTAACCACTACACAGAGTAGCTATACCTACGACCCTATTTCCACGTTAGACCAGGTAAACAGCAAATCAGCAGACATTACTATTAACAAACTTCTCCATCTCACAAGTATCCCTGAACCTACCCCCCCCTTCTCTCTCTTTTTCTTTCTCTCTCTCTCTCCCGCGCTCTCTTCTCTCTAGTTGTTGGTGTGGGACATTGGAAAGTTGAACCCACAGAAGCTTCCTAACTTGCGAGGTAGTCTGAGTCTGCAGGCTGGAGCCCCCAAACCAGAGGAGAACCCCAGTCTGAACATCGACCTGAATATACAGCAACTTGCAATATCAGGTACCCCTGACCTGTAACTTTTGTCCCTTTCAGCCTCTCCCGATTGTTGGGTTATTCCAAATCGGTTCCTACTACCTAGCCCCCTTGTAGATCTGGAGGAATTGGATAAGTAGAAGTCTTATGGTAATAGTTTAGTCTTGCCTCCTTATTGACTGTTGAAATGTGACCATATTGCTTCCATTGATCCAATTTTCATAGATCTATGAGTGGCTCAGTAATAGGTGCTAGGGGTAAATTTGGAATTAAGCTAATCTGTGTCTTGGCAGTAAAGTTTATGGTGTTGGGGGTAGTAACATGCTCTGTAAAAGGTTGTATTGCCATAGTAATACTGCATGCTAAATATCAATGTATACTCAGTTTATTAGGTACACCACCCAGTTCACCAGTTCACGAAAATGGTTCACTCCTACAGACAGTGAGCCGTGGCTGTGGCTTGCTATATAAATAAAGCAGTCAGACAGGCATCAAGGCATTCAGTTACTGTTCGATTGGACGTTGAGAATGGGCAAAACGAGTGACCTAAGCGAGGTATGATCGTCGGTGCCAGGCACGCCAGTTCTAGTATCTCAGAAATGGCCGACCCCTTGGACTTTTCATGCACGACAGTGTCTAGGGTTTACAGAGAATGGTAAGACAAAATAAAAACATCCAGGCAGTGGCAGTCCTGTGGGCGAAAACAGCTCGTTGATGAGAGGTCAAAGGATAAATGCAAGCTAACATGCAAGTCACAAATAAGCTAATAACGGTGCAGTACAAATTCTGAGAACGGCATCTCAGAATGCACAACTCGTCAGTCCTTGGGCTATTGAAGCAGACAACCACACCGGGTTCCACTCCTATCAGCTAAAAACAAGAAGAAGCAGCTGCAGTGGGCACGTGATCACCAACACTGGACAATTGAATAGTGGAAAAACATTGCCTCCTCTGACGAATCCCAGCTCCTGATGAGTCATGCTGATGGCAGTCCGGATTTGGTGTAAGTATCATGAGTCCATTGCCACATCCTGCCTTGTTACAGGCTGGTGGTGTAATGGTGTGGGGAATATTTTCCTGGCACATGTTAGGTCCTCTTGGTACCAATTGCGCAGCACTTCCGTTCCCTGAAAAATTCAGGTTGTTCTGGAGACATAGGGGCATCCTACACTGCACTACACTGAAAAAAATATATAAATGCAACATGCAACAATTTCAAAGATTTTATTGTTACAATTTTACAATCTTTTAAAAGTTGCAGTGCAGCTTGCATGGTGCCACAGAATTTTATGGCACGTTTTTTAAGTGTGAACCACTGGTACCATTAATGCTCGTTAGTGCTAGTTTTTCCCCGTTGGCGAATTGAACCCCTGTCTCCCGCGTGCCCGCAATCTCTAGTACAGGCCTTATTGAAGGCTACCAAATGCTTCTCAAAGATGCCCTCTGGGGGTCAAACTAGCACTAACTAGCATTGTAAATAAGAATTTGTACCTTAACTGATTCCATATGTGTTATTTCATAGTTGTGATGTCTTCACTTCTACATTGTAGAATAATAGTAAAAATAAAGAAAAACCCTGGAATGAGTAGGTTTGTCCAAACTTTTGACTGGTACTTGCTTAATTCATTTGATTTAATATTATGGAGGTTCTATTCCAAGGAAAATGAAAAACCCTCTGGGTTTCCGTTAGGATGGGGACGGGAAATATGACGCTGTACAACGTGATGGTCGGGGGTACAGTACTGGTCTATTTAGCTAAAGAATGTAGTGTCCTGCGGGTGCGCAGGATACCGGGGTTCAATTCCCCGACGAGGCGGAAGGAGTAGGCTGTTCTTGTAAATAACAATTTGTTCTTAACTGACTTGCCTAGTTAAATAAATCCTCTTTAAATAAGACCTACACCACTTTTAACAGCACATTACTCAATACTAGTGAGACTCTCGTCGCCTACGGTAAGCCTACAGTATATCTAAAAAATATGTGACTCTCCGCCAATAATTACATATAAGAGGATTGGAGGATATTTCTGTAATTCAGTGATATTTATTCCCGTAGTAATTCGTTATGGATCCATAACTAAATAAACATCAGCATTTTGAAAGAGTATTTTTATTATTTTATGAATGAAAGCATAAAGATGCCATTTATTATTTACATTGCTTTAGTTTGAACCTGCAGACTGGCACTAAGAACAGAACAGCGGGAACGTTTCCCTAGTCAGCGCCATTATTAGTGCAATGCCCCTTAAAGTGTTGCCAGTGTGGCAGGGTGGGTGTCCACCCCCTTCCTCCTCCCTTCCCCATGGGCTAGGTCGGTCTTCTGTGCGCGGCTCTGCGGCCCATCCCGTGCCCCCTGCCCTTGTGCCTTGAATCTCGCGCGCTTTCAGTGGATACAGCTGGAAAACTGCAATGCAGTCCCATTGTGCTCTACTCGGGAGCTGTAACCAATATATATTGTCCTGCTAATAACAGGGTTAATAATATATATGTGAGAATATCCAACGGGCTTTTATATCATTCTAAATTAATAATAATAGTCACTTTGTTTAAAAATAACAATATTTTGGAGAATTCGTTTTCAAATAACATAAAATGAGCGAGGAAAAAGGACATTCTTGAACATGGAGTGAGACATTGTTACTAATTTGTAAATCAAGCCAGTTTGTTATTTAGGAAGATTTATTTCTGTTTTTAGAGGGAGAAAAACCAAAAACCTACAGTCATCTCATGGGTCTCTCAGTTGAGCCCACCACAGGTATTGAAGCAGCATCTGTAACACAGCTATGCAGTGTCTTAGACCATTGCGCCACTCAAGAACTGTACAATGTGACCGGTTGGGAGTGGCATACAGTACTTCAGTAAGAGCAAAATAATCCTAAACAATAAAATAATAAAAACCTTTGTGTAACAACAGTTTTAGGAAGTAATACTGAAGATGTGCACAATTATCAGTTTCTATTTAGGTTTGTCGCCCATTCATTGTCAGAGACACAGTGGGGCCCAAAAGCATAATCAGTTCTCTAACTCCCCATTGCGCTGGTCTGGAGCAATAAAGTGGTGAAGCAGGGTACCGTACTAAACCACAAATTTCCTCTAAGTCCCGCGGCGTAAGCTCACAACTTTTTAAAGGAGGAACCACTGTACAGTTCATATAAGTAAAGTAGGCCCCAATCTATGGATTTCACATGACTGGGACTACAGATATGCATCTGTTGGTCACAGATACCTTTTAAAAAAAGGGGTGTTTCATCAGAAAACCAGTCAGTATCAAGTGTGACCACCATTTTCCTCATGCAGCGTGACACGTCTCATTTGCATAGAGTTGATCAGGCTGTTGATTGTTGCCTGTGGAATGTTCACTTCTCTTCAATGGCTGTGCTAAGTTTCTGGATATTGTCGGGAACTAGAACACGCTGTCGTACACGTTGATCCAGAACATCCCAAACATGCTCAATATGTGACATGCCTGGTGAGTATGCAGGGCATGGAAGAACTGGGACATTTTCAGCATCCAGGAATTGTGTAAGATCCTTGCTACATGGGGATGTGCATTATCATGCTGAATCAAGGTAATTGCAGCGGATGTTTGGCACGACAATGAGCCTCAGGATCTCGCCATGGTATCTCTTGCATTTTATCGATGGCAATTGGAATGCACATGGTGTTTGTTTTCCGTAGCTTATGCCTGCCCATACCATAACACCACTGCCATCATGGAGCACTCTGTTCACATCTTCACGGTACAGTTGAAACCGGGATTAATTTGTGAAGAGCACACTTTTCCAGCTTCTTGATATGCCACACCTGTCAGATGGATGGATATTCTTGGCAAAGGAGAAATGCTCACTAACAGGGATTTGAACAAATTTGTGCACAAAATTTGAGAGAAGCTTTTTGTGCATTTGAAAAATTTCTATGATCCGTTATTTCAGCTCATGAAACATGGGACCAACACTTTACATACATTTTTGTTCAGTATAAATGGGTGTACCTAATAAACCTCAGACTCAATGGAGAATATGTGTGTCAATAAATGTTACAGTATAGGCGTTTTGATAAATGTGTAAATATATGGTAACTGTAAAGTTTATGGTAAATCCATGATATAGTTAACCCAAAAACAATCTTTTAGTATGTTGTTTATTTGTCCACTGTTAATACATTCCCCAAAAATAGTGCATGTTAGCGGTCAAAATGTCAAGATAAAGAAAATTCAGTACAGAGCAAAACAAATGGTGATGCGTTTATGCTACCTGTGTTTTAGGACTGAAGGTGAACAGGCTGGATATGTTTGGTGAGAAGTACAAGCCTTTTAAAGGGGTTAAATACATCACCAAGGCTGGGAAGTTCCAGGTGCGGACTTGAAGAGTGAAACCTAAAGGTCATAGGTCAACTAGCCAACGTGCCTAATGCTCTGGGTCAAAGGTCAACTCTTAGACACGCTGGCTGTCAACTATTATGATCTCTATTTGTAGTTCAGAGCCATGATCGGTCCATTATGACAAATGTCTGAAACTTGTAAAAAGGTTCACTGTCACAGCAGACTGTTGTGGCTCTGCAACAGCAAACTGAATTGAGCTTTTTACATGCCCAGTGTCAACCCTTCTACCTTATGCCTTTTTATACCCCTATACTCCTTCTAGATTAGGGACAGAGCCTGTATTAAATAACTTTGTTTATTTAAATGTTTATTATTTGGATGGAATGGAGTTGTTGGTCTGCGAAGGGAATTGTTTTAGACAATCACCCTATTATTTCTCCTGTATCTGGAATTAAATAACCTCTACGGAATCTCACTGTGTTCCAGCACAGCCCACCTCTCGCTTTCTGTCTGTCTTGCTCACTCATCTCCCCTCTTTCTATCTTCTATTTCTCTGCTTTAGCAGGTAAAGATTTAATATCTAGTTTTATATAAAGCATAATTTTTGACCATTTTATGACTAATAACCCTCTAATGCTGAGTAACTGCAACCAAGAGTGGAATCTCATTTGGTCATACATGGTGTTAATTAATATACAAGCTAACAATTACTGCAAGTATTAATAAATATGCATAAAGTCACTACTGCATTTTATTTGCCGTTCTCACCAGGGACTTTTGGTTGTCCTAATGTTATTTTGCCTACAACCTTCCCACAACCTTCTGGGAATGGTGCAGGGTAGTTGCTTGGCTTTGGAACGTTGTCAGCACAGTTAAAGAACTTGACAAAAAAAAAATATTTTCTTTGTTTTTCATTACTTTAACACAACGTTTCCTAAAAGTTCAAACATGGTTACATTTAATTTCAATTTTGGTAATGTTCTAGGAACATTCTCCAACTTGTTTGACATTGGAAATGTTCTCAAAGTTCAGAGAACATTAAGAAACAGTGTTCTTCTGTGGAAATTTCAGTACTTCAGCATAATGTTTTCTGCAGGTTTCCTCATGGTTCTATTTAAAGGCATGTTCTCAGAACATTAAGAAAACTTGCCATAAAAACTAAAAGCAAATATTTTGTAACAACATTAATTCTCATCATCAACAAAACTCTCTATCCTCTATCTTGTTCAATGTGTTCAGGTGTGTTGGCCTGAACTTGTTTTCTTTGAAATGGGTTCTGTTTGAATAGACTAAAATGAACAGCTTTGTATGAGTTAAAAAAAACATGGCATGCTAGCTCCTTCCTGGTGGTGCAGTGGACGAAATGCACGGATGAAGTCAAGAAGATCATAGGTTAGAATGTCACTGACGGGACGGCATGCCACAATAAAACATTTATGTTTGCATGATTTAATGCTTAAATTAGTTTCCATGAGCCGGGTGCTTGGAGTTCAGTACAGTTATCCCAAATGTAAGCTAGCAGTGTAATTAAAAGTCTTAGTGAAAGTTTGGGGTCACAACATTTTAGAATGTTCTCAAACTTATTTTATTACCAAATTATTTTATTATTCAAATAATGTTTTTAAAACCTCCCTGCAAACTAAAATGTACATTCACAGAACAGGCAAAATGTTCACTTGGACCAATTGGAAACCAAATGCTTACGTTCCCACGTAAGTTCCAAGGAATGAAATGTGCCATCTGGAATTTGTTATGCCTGATGCACAATAGACATTTTCCCATAGAGGGTTAGAGTAATGTGGTTAATGTGGATGCTACCATGATTATGCATAATAATGAATACTGATGAGTGAGAAAGTTAGAGGCACAATGATCATCATGGCATTTTTCAGGATTAATTTAGAAGTGTTCAGAAACAACTTATCTACACTGAACAAAAAATATAAAGATAAGCACAACATCTCCTTTGCATAGAGTTGATCAGGCTGTTGACCCACTCATCTTCAATGGCTGTACGAAGTTGCTGGATATTGGCGGGAACTGGAACACGCTGTTGTTCACATCGATCCAGAGCATCCCAAACGTCCTCAATGGGTGATATGTCTGGTGAGGATGCTTGCCATGAAAGAACTGGGCCATTTTCAGCTTCCAGGAATTGTGTACTACACGCAAGCATTATCATGCTGAATCAAGGTGATGGCAGCGGATGTTTAGCACGACAATGAGCCTCAGGATTGCGTCTCGGTATTTGCATTTATTTATTATGGATCCCCAATAGGGTCCAGCAAAATTTAAGGCAATTTATACCATTTTTAAAAAAAAATATTACAATACATTCACAGATTTCACAACACACTGTGTGCCCTCAGGCTCCTACTCCACCACTACCACATATCTACAATACTAAATCCATCTGAATGTATAGTATCGTGTGTCTGTGCCAATGTTTGTGATGGAATCTCTGTGCGTTCAAATTGCTATTGATAAATTGCAAGCTTACGCCTGCCCATACCATAACCTCACCGCCACCAAGGGACACTCTGTTCACAACTTCGACATCAGCAAACCGCTGACCCACATGAAGCTATCTGCCCGGTACAGTTGAAACCGGGATTAATCAGTAAAGAGCACACTTTTCTAGCAATCAATCAGGTCAAGACCCTGGTGAGGACAACGAGCACACAGATTAGTTTACCTGAGACAGTTACTGACAGTTTGCAGACATTCTTCGGTTGTGCAAACCCACAGTTTCATCAGCTGTCTGGCTTTCTGGTCTCAGACAATCCCACAAGTGAAGAAGCTGGATGTGGAGGTCGTGGACTGGCGTGGTAACGCGTGGTCTGCAGCTGTGAGGCCGATTGGAAGTACTGCCAAATTCTCTAAAACAATGTTGGAGGTGGCTTATGGTAGAGAAATGTATATTAAATTATCTGGCAACAGCTCTGTTGGACATTCCTGCACTCAGAATGTATATTGCACTCTCCCTTAACTTGAGACATCTTTGGCATTGCATTGTGACAAAATGCACATTTTAGAGTGGCCTTTTATTGTCCCCAGCACAAGGTCCACCTGTGTAATGATCATGTTTAATCACGAACAGGGTTGTAAACATTTGTGCACAACATTTGAGAGAAATATGCGCTTTATGTGTATGGAACATTTCTTGGATCTTTTGTTTCAGCTCATGAAATATGGGACCAACACATGCGTTTTGAAACTGAAACTGAAACTGCGTTTTATATTTTTCTTCAGTGTACTCACTTAGAAAGAAAATTACTCCAGTCAGTTCATATTGGGCAAAACACAACCTGAAGCAAATGCATCCAAATAAAATTGTATTGGTCACATACACGTGTTTAGCAAATGTTATTTTAGGTGTAGCAAAATGCTTGTTTCTACAGTGCCTTGCGAAAGTATTCGGCCCCCTTGAACTTTGCGACCTTTTGCCACATTTCAGGCTTCAAACATAAAGATATAAAACTGTATTTTTTTGTGAAGAATCAACAACAAGTGGGACACAATCATGAAGTGGAACGACATTTATTGGATATTTCAAACTTTTTTAACAAATCAAAAACTGAAAAATTGGGCGTGCAAAATTATTCAGCCCCTTTACTTTCAGTGCAGCAAACTCTCTCCAGAAGTTCAGTGAGCATCTCTGAATGATCCAATGTTGACCTAAATGACTAATGATGATAAATACAATCCACCTGTGTGTAATCAAGTCTCCGTATAAATGCACCTGCACTGTGATAGTCTCAGAGGTCCGTTAAAAGCGCAGAGAGCATCATGAAGAACAAGGAACACACCAGGCAGGTCCGAGATACTGTTGTGAAGAAGTTTAAAGCCGAATTTGGATACAAAAATATTTCCCAAGCTTTAAACATCCCAAGGAGCACTGTGCAAGCGATAATATTGAAATGGAAGGAGTATCAGACCACTGCAAATCTACCAAGACCTTGCTGTCCCTCTAAACTTTCAGCTCATACAAGGAGAAGACTGATCAGAGATGCAGCCAAGAGGCCCATGATCACTCTGGATGAACTGCAGAGATCTACAGCTGAGGTGGGAGACTCTGTCCATAGGACAACAATCAGTCGTATATTGCACAAATCTGGCCTTTATGGAAGAGTGGCAAGAAGAAAGCCATTTCTTAAAGATATCCATAAAAAGTGTAATTTAAAGTTTGCCACAAGCCACCTGGGAGACACACCAAACATGTGGAAGAAGGTGCTCTGGTCAGATGAAACCAAAATTGAACTTTTTGGCAACAATGCAAAATGTTATGTTTGGTGTAAAAGCAACACAGCTCATCACCCTGAACACACCATCCCCACTGTCAAACATGGTGGTGGCAGCATCATGGTTTGGGCCTGCTTTTCTTCAGCAGGGACAGGGAAGATGGTTAAAATTGATGGGAAGATGGATGGAGCCAAATACAGGACCATTCTGGAAGAAAACCTGATGGAGTCTGCAAAAGACCTGAGACTGGGACGGAGATTTGTCTTCCAACAAGACAATGATCCAAAACATAAAGCAAAATCTACAATGGAATGGTTCAAAAATAAACATATCCAGGTGTTAGAATGGCCAAGTCAAAGTCCAGACCTGAATCCAATCGAGAATCTGTGGAAAGAACTGAAAACTGCTGTTCACAAATGCTCTCCATCCAACCTCACTGAGCTCGAGCTGTTTTGCAAGGAGGAATGGGAAACAATTTCAGTCTCTCGATGTGCAAAATTGATAGAGACATACCAAGCGACTTACAGCTGTAATCGCAGCAAAAGGTGGCGCTACAAAGTATTAACTTAAGGGGGCTGAATAATTTTGCACGCCCAATTTTTCAGTTTTTGATTTGTTAAAAAAGTTTGAAATATCCAATAAATGTCGTTCCACTTCATGATTGTGTCCCACTTGTTGTTGATTCTTCACAAAAAAATACAGTTTTATATCTTTATGTTTGAAGCCTGAAATGTGGCAAAAGGTCGCAAAGTTCAAGGGGGGCGGATACTTTCGCAAGGCACTGTAGCTCTTGACAGTGCAGTAATAGCAAAAAAAATCACAACATATACCCAATACACACAAATCTAAGTAAAGGAATAGAATTAAGAATATATAAAAATATGGACGAGCAATGTCAGAGTGGCATAGACTAAGATACAGTAGAATAGATAACAGTATATACATATGAGATGAGTAATGCAAAATATGTAAACATTATTGAAGTGACTAGTGTTCCATTTATTAAAGTGTCCAGGGATTTCAAGTCTATGTACACTACTGTTCAAAAGCTTGGGATCACTTAGAAATGTCCTTGTTTTTGAAGAGCCACAGATGATGCACTCTCTATTGCACTCCACATTGTCCTTTCCCACCTGGACAAAAGGAACACTTATGTGAGAATGCTATTCATTGACTACAGCTCAGTGTTCACCATAGTGCCCTCAAAGCTCATCACTAAGCTAAGGACCCTCGGACTAAACACCTCAAACTGTAACTGGATCCGGGACTTCCTGACAGGCCGCCCCCAGGTGGTAAGGGTAACAACACACGCCGCACTGATCCTCAACACAGGGGCCCCTTAGGGGTGTGTGCTCAAGCCTCTCCTGTACTACCTGTTCACTCATGACTGCATAGCCAGGCACGACTCCAACAGCATCATTAAGTTTGCCGATGACACAACAGTAGGCCTGATCACCGACGATACAGCCTTAAGGGAGGAGGTCAGAGACCTGGCCATGATCAAGACAAAGGAAATTATTGTGGACTACAGGAAAAGGAGGACCGACCATGTCTCCATTCTCATTGACCGGGCTGTAGTGGAGCAGGTTGAGAGCTTCAAGTTCCTTGGTGTCCACATCACCAACAAACTCATGGTCCAAACACACCAGACAGTCAAGAAGAGGGTACGACAAAGCCTATTCCCCCTCAGGAGACCCAAAAGATTTGGCATGGGTCCTCAGACCCTCAAAGTTCTACAGCTGCACCATCGAGAGCATCTTAACTGGTTGTATCACTGCCTGGTATGGCAATTGCTTGGCGTCCGACCTATAGAGGGTAGTTCGTACGGCCCAGTACATCACTGGGGCCAAGCTTACTGCCAAGCAGGACCTCTATACCAGGCGGTGTCAGAGAAAGGCCATAAAAATTGTCAAAGACTTCAGCCACCCTAGTCATAGACTGTTCTCTCTGCTTCTGCACGGCAAGTGGTACCGGAGCTAGTCTAGGACCAAAAGGCTTCTTAACAGCGTCTACCCCCAAACTATAAGGCTCCTGAACAACTAATCAAATGTCTACCCAGACTATTTGCATTGACCCCCCCCACCCCCGTACGTTGCTGCTACTCTGTTTATTATCTATGCGTAGTCACTTTTTTTACCTACATGTACAAGAATTTCACTTAGGTGTTGTTGTATTCGGCGCATGTGACAAATAAAATGTGATTTGATTTATAAGGAAGTCAGTCAATTGAAATAAATTCATTAGGCCCTAATCTATGGATTTCACGACTGGGACTACAAATATGTATCTCTTGGTCAATTATACCTTTAAAAAATTGTTGGATCAGAAAACCAGTCAGTATCTGTTGTGATCCCCATTTGTCTCATGCAGCGTGACAAATCTCCTTCGCATAGAGTTGATCAGACTGTTAATTGTGGCCTGTGGAATGTTTTCCCACTCCTCTTCAATGGCTGTGCGAAGTTGCTAGATATTGGCGGGACTGGCACACACTGTCTTACACGTCAATCCAGAGCATCTCAAACATGCTCAATGGGTGACATGTCTAGTGAGTGTGCAGGCCATGGAAGAACTGGGACGGGGATTTTCAGCTTCCAGGAATTGTGTACAGATCCTTGCTACATGGGGCAATGCATTATTATGCTGAAACGAGGTGATTGCCGTGGATGAATGGCACATTTTTGTGTCCTTTTAATTGTCCCCCAGCACAAGGTGCACCTGTGTAATGATCATTCTGTTTAATCAGTTTCTTGATATGCCACACCTGTCAGGTGGATGGATTATCCTGGCTAAGGTGAAATGCTCACTAACAGGGAAATAAACTAATTTGTGCACACAATTTGAGAGAAATAAGCTTTTTGTGTGTATGGAAAATTTCACTACATGTTGCATTTATATTTTTTTCAGTATACTTAACTTTTTACTACTTTAATACATAATTTTATTTGTTCCAATACTTTTGGTCCCCTAAAATTAGGGGACAATGTACAGAAGTGCTGTATTTTGTAAGCGGTTTATCTGATATGGATGAAAATACCCTTAAATTAAAGGGTCTGCACCTTAACCTCCTTAGTCATTGTATCATTTCAAATCCAAAGTACTGGAGTACTTGATCTCACTCTAATTCCATTTTGACATTATGCAGTATTGTGTCTAGGCCAGTGACAAAATGTATTTTAGCAATTTTAAATTCAGGCTGTAACAACAATGAGGAAAAAGTCAAGGGATGTGAATACTTTCTGGAGGCACTGTAGATGTAATATATAAATGAAAGACAAAATATATTTTAATGTTGTTTTCGTTATTATTCCAAGGCACAATACAATGTATGTGTTGGCAGGCTGTCTGACAGTGTTTTATACGTACATTCACAGAATACACACCCTAACCCTGTGCACACAACACACCTATACATGGACAGGGGGCTCAGTGACTACATGCTCAATATGTAACCATAATAACATAAATAAAGCTTGTTAACAAGTGGAGTATTCCAGATATCGGGACTATCAAGTTAGCCACCAAACTTTAAACGGTCACATTTATCAAAAACATTAAGTTATTTCAAGCAATTTTGGAAAGTTAGCTGGCTAAAAATAAAATTCTACATTTTTAGAACTGCCTGTACTGTACCAGCATAAACCACAGTATTGACAGCCTTAAACCCAGCTTGTAGGCTGCTTTACCCTAAGCTGTACTGTGGTGCTTTACCGGCCTTAACCATTACAGCTTAATACCAATACTTGCATGCGCACACACACATAAACATATATCACAGACAAACACATTCACACTGATAGAGCAGGTGGACGGGATGTGTAACTGTAAAGATTGGCTTTAGTGTTCACTCATGAAAAAGTACCAAACTAACAGTGCAACTGTTACATGGAACATACAGAAAATAATAATCTAATCAGTGTTACAATCACACTGCAAAACGATCTTATTTAATTGTCTTTTTGAACTCCAGAAAACAAGGTTCTAATAAACTTGAGTACATTCAGTGTTTTCTAACTTGATCTTTACATCTGCATTAATTGTGCTTTTAAGGTTGTCAGAAAGTCCTATCATACACTACATGACCAAAAGTATATGGACACCTGCTCATCAAACATCTCATTCCAAAATCATGGGCATTAATATGGAGGCCACCACTCTTCTGGGAAGGCTTTCCTCTAGATGTTGGAACATTGCTGCGGGGACTTGCTTCCATTCAGCCGCAAGAGCATGCATGAGTGAGGTCGGGCACTGATGTTGGGTGATTAGTCCTAGCTCGCAGTTGGCATTCCAATTCATGCCAAAGGTGTCCGATGGGGTCAAGTTCTTCCACACCGATCTCGACAAACCATTTCTGTATAGACCTTGCTTTGTGCATGGGAGCATTGTCATGCTGAAACAGGAAAGGGCCTTCTACAAACTGTTGCCACAAAGTTGGAAGCACAGAATCGTCTAGAATTTCATTTAATACTGTAGCGTTAAGACTTCCCTTCACTGGAATTAAGGGGCCTAGCCCAAACCTTGAAAAACTTCCCCAGACCATTATTCCTCCTCTACCAATCTTTACAGTTGATACTATGCATTGGGGCATGTAGCTCTTTCTTGGGAAACAGCAAACCCAGATTCAGCCATCAAGACTGGTCAAGCGTGATTCATCACTCCAGAGAACGCGTTTCCACTTCTTCAGAGTCCAATGGCGGAAAGCTTTACACCACTCCAGCCGACACTTGGCATTGCACATGGTGATCTTAGGCTTGTGTGCGGCTGCTCGGCCATGGAAACCCATTTCATGAAGCTCCCGACGAACAGTTCTTGTGCTGACGATGCTTCCAGAGGAAGTTTAGAACTCGGTAGTGAGTGTTGCAACCAAGGACAGACAATTTTTACACGCCTCTGCACTCTGTGTTACCGTTCTGTGAGCTTGTGTGGCCTACCATTGAGCCTTTGTTGCTCCTAGACGTTTCCACTTCACAATAGCAGCACTTACTGTTGTCCGTGGCAGCTCTAGCAGGGCAAAAATTCTGATCTCTTCAGTAAGGCCATTCTACTGCCATTGTTTGTCTCTGGAGATTGCATGATTGTGTGCTCGATTTTATACACCTGCCAGCAACGGGTGTGGCTGAAATAATCAATCCCACTAATTTGAAGGGGTGTCCACATACTTTTGTATATACACTATTGTTCAAAAGTTTGGAGTCACTTAGAAATATCCTCGTTTTTGAAAGAAAAGCAAATGTTTTGTCCATTTAAAGTAACATCAAATGGGTCAGAAATACAGTTTAGACACGTTGTAAACGACTATTGTAGCTGGAAACGGCAGATTTTTTTGTGGAATATCTACATAGGCGTTCAGAGGCCCATTATCAGCAACCATCACTCCCGTGTTCCAATGGCACGTTGTGTTAGCTGAAAGGCTAATTGATCATTAGAAAACCCTTTTGCAATTATGTTAGCACAGCTGAAAACTGTTGTGCTGATTAAGGAAGCAATAAAACTGGCTTTAAGTCTGGCCTTAAGCAATAAGACTGACGAGTTTCAGAAGAAAGTTTTGTTTCTAGCCATTTTGAGCCTGTAATCAAACTCACACATGCTGATGCTCCAGATACTCAACTAGTCTAATGAAGGCCAGTTTTATTGCTTCTTTAAATCAGCACAACAGTTTCCAGCTGTGCTTACATAATTGCAAAAGGGTTTTCTAATAATCAATTAACATTTTTAAAATGATAAACTTGGATTAGCTAACAATGTGCCATTGGAACACAGGAGTGATGGTTTCTGATAATGGGCCTCTGTACGCCTATGTAGATATTCCATTAAAAAAATCTGCAGTTTTTTAGCTAAAATAGTCATTTAAAACATTAACAATGTCTACATTGTATTTCTGATCAATTTCATGTTATTTTAATTGGCAAAATGTCTAAGTGACTCCAAACTTTCCAACGGTAGTGTATAGTGTATGTTCATATACAGTGGTGTAAAACAAAGTCTTTGGTGAGGTTTGTGACATGTCAAATAAAATTCAGTAAAAACACAGGAAGCATCTCTTGAGCACCAACCAACACGCCAGCCTGACAGCTTCCAGAAGTCAATAAATAGCATCTCACACTCACTTCATATCATATTAACATCATACAAACAAAGCTGTCACTGTACGTCACATGCTATTCCCTATGTAGTGCTCTACTTTTGATCAGGACCCATAGGGCTGTAGTCAAAAGTAGTGCACTATATAGGGAATAGGGTGGCATTTAGAACCCATTCATTGTGTACCAGTGGTTGAAGTGGGCTGGTGACATTCATTTAGAATGGGACAGGTAAAAAAATAAGTCACCATGTTTAGAAAATATAAAAACTCTTCATGCTAAAAAAAACTCTTGAAACCCAACATACAAAAAATATATATTGAAGCTGTTGTCCTACATAATAACATGGTAACGGATAAATTTAACTTTGGAGCTAACAACTCAAACTTATTTCAACAGGGATGTTGTTAAGTGTACTCTACTAACTACACATACAGAGTATGCCGTAAAACTACACCTGTTTGTTTGTGTGTGTGTGTTGGCACCGGTATGTGTTACTGGTACCAGGGGGTCTTGCGGACCCAGCGCAGGGTGAAGCCTGCATCGGTGCGGATCTTGATTGAAGCAGCTTCGGCCTCTCTCACGGTCTCCTTGACTGACTGCATCAGGTTCTGGGCATTATGGACCAGCATCTCTGTAGCCTGGATGTTGGAGGGAGAGAGTGAGAGAGCGGTTAAACACTGTGGCCATTGGGGGAGCAAGGGAGTTGAAACAGGTTTGAAAATGTATAGAGTGCCTTCAGAAAGTATTCAGACCCTTGACTTTTTCCACATTTTGTTAGGTTACAGCCTTATTCTAATATCGATTAAATTGTTTTTATCCTCTACACACAATACCCCATAATTACATAGCAAAAATAGGTTTTTAGACATTTTTGCTCATATATATACAGTGCCTTGCGAAAGTATTCGGCCCCCTTGAACTTTGCAACCTTTTGCCACATTTCAGGCTTCAAACATAAAGATATAAAACTGTATTTTTTTGTGAAGAATCAACAACAAGTGGGACACAATCATGAAGTGGAACGACATTTATTGGATATTTCAAACTTTTTTAACAAATCAAAAACTGAAAAATTGGGCGTGCAAAATTATTCAGCCCCTTTACTTTCAGTGCAGCAAACTCTCTCCAGAAGTTCAGTGAGCATCTCTGAATGATCCAATGTTGACCTAAATGACTAATGATGATAAATACAATCCACCTGTGTGTAATCAAGTCTCCGTATAAATGCACCTGCACTGTGATAGTCTCAGAGGTCCGTTAAAAGCGCAGAGAGCATCATGAAGAACAAGGAACACACCAGGCAGGTCCGAGATACTGTTGTGAAGAAGTTTAAAGCCGAATTTGGATACAAAAATATTTCCCAAGCTTTAAACATCCCAAGGAGCACTGTGCAAGCGATAATATTGAAATGGAAGGAGTATCAGACCACTGCAAATCTACCAAGACCTGGCCGTCCCTCTAAACTTTCAGCTCATACAAGGAGAAGACTGATCAGAGATGAAGCCAAGTGGCCCATGATCACTCTGGATGAACTGCAGAGATCTACAGCTGAGGTGGGAGACTCTGTCCATAGGACAACAATCAGTCGTATATTGCACAAATCTGGCCTTTATGGAAGAGTGGCAAGAAGAAAGCCATTTCTTAAAGATATCCATAAAAAGTGTCGTTTAAAGTTTGCCACAAGCCACCTGGGAGACACACCAAACATGTGGAAGAAGGTGCTCTGGTCAGATGAAACCAAAATTGAACTTTTTGGCAACAATGCAAAACGTTATGTTTGGCGTAAAAGCAACACAGCTCATCACCCTGAACACACCATACCCACTGTCAAACATGGTGGTGGCAGCATCATGGTTTGGGCCTGCTTTTCTTCAGCAGGGACAGGGAAGATGGTTAAAATTGATGGGAAGATGGATGGAGCCAAATACAGGACCATTCTGGAAGAAAACCTGATGGAGTCTGCAAAAGACCTGAGACTGGGACGGAGATTTGTCTTCCAACAAGACAATGATCCAAAACATAAAGCAAAATCTACAATGGAATGGTTCAAAAATAAACATATCCAGGTGTTAGAATGGCCAAGTCAAAGTCCAGACCTGAATCCAATCGAGAATCTGTGGAAAGAACTGAAAACTGCTGTTCACAAATGCTCTCCATCCAACCTCACTGAGCTCGAGCTGTTTTGCAAGGAGGAATGGGAAACAATTTCAGTCTCTCGATGTGCAAAACTGATAGAGACATACCCCAAGCGACTTACAGCTGTAATCGCAGCAAAAGGTGGCGCTACAAAGTATTAACTTAAGGGGGCTGAATAATTTTGCACGCCCAATTTTTCAGTTTTTGATTTGTTAAAAAAGTTTGAAATATCCAATAAATGTCGTTCCACTTCATGATTGTGTCCCACTTGTTGTTGATTCTTCACAAAAAAATACAGTTTTATATCTTTATGTATGAAGCCTGAAATGTGGCAAAAGGTCGCAAAGTTCAAAGGGGCCGAATACTTTCGCAAGGCACTGTATATATATAGATGTTCAATCGGTGTTCAAGTCCGGGCTCTGGCTGGCCCCCTCAAGGACATTCGGGGACTTGTCCCGAAGCCAGTCCTACATTGTCTCTTTGTCCTGTTGGAAGGTGAACTTTCCTCCCCAGTCTGACATCATGAACGCTCTGGAGCAGGTTTTCATCAAGGATCTCTCAGTACTTTGCTCTGTTCATATTTCCTTCGATCCTGACTAGTCTCCCAGTCCATGCTGCTGAAAAACATCCCCACAGCATGATGCTGCCACCACCATGCTTCACCGTAGGGATGGTGCCAGGTTTCCTCCAGACATAATGCTTGGCATTCAGGCCAAAGAGTTGAATCTTGGTTACATCAGACCAGATAATCTTGTTTCTCATGGTCTGAGAGTCTTTAGGTTCCATTTGGCAAACTCCAAGCGGGCTGTCATTTGCCTTTTACTGAGGAGTGGCTTCCGGCCTGATTGGTGGAGTGCTCCAGAGATAGTTGTCTTTCTGGAAGGTTCTCCCATCTCCACAGAGGAACTCTCGGGTTCTTGGTCACTTCCCTGACTAAGGTCCTTCTCCCCCAATTGCTCAGTTTGGCCAGGTGGCCAGCTCTAGGAAGAGTCTTTGTGGTTCCAAACTTCTTCCATTTAAGAATGATGGAGGGCATTGTGTTTTTGGGGACCTTCGAGGCTGCATACATTTGTTGGTACTCTTCCCCAGATCTGTGCCTCGACACAATCTTGTCTTGGAGCTCTACGGACAATTCCTTCATGGCTTGGTTTTTGCTCTGACATGCACTGTCAACTGTGGAACCTTGTATAGACAGTGTGTGTGCCTTTCCAAATCATATCCAATCAATTGAGTATTCCACAGGTGGACTCCAATTAAGTTGTAGAAACATTAAAAGGATGATCAATGGAAACAGGATGCACCTGAGCTCAATTTCAAGTTTCATTGCAAGCTGTCTGAATACTTATGTAAATAAGGTATTTCTGTTTTTTTACTTTTAATTTAAAAAAAAATTTAATTGAAAAACCTGTTTCGTTTTGTCGGTATGAGGTATTGTGTGTAGATTGCTGAGGATTTTTTTTCTTAATTTTCTCTCTCACTTGTTCAGACTCCTCCTCGCTGATGTTGGTTCGTCCCAGCATGGTGGCTTTGACTGTTGACAGGATCTTCAGCTGAGTACTGATGGTGGGGATACGCTCACACACCTGGATACAAACAGCATGTTACAGTACACCCCCTGAGTGAGTGTGCGTGCAGGTGCGTGTTTGTATGTGCGTGCTTGAGTACCTGCAGCAGGTTGGTTCTGATGCGTCGGTCAGTACACTGCTTGGCCACCTCTTTGGCCAACCTGGTGACCTCATCCGAGGCTTTGGCAATGTCTTTAGCACACTGGATCATAGCCCGCTTATTACCGCTGCCGCCACGTACCAACCGGGACATCTCAGCCATCAGCAACGCCATCCTCTTGGCCGCCGCAATGATGTCATTTCCCTGTGGAGGAAGGGGGAAGGGTGTGATGGGGGAGATTGGGGGGAGGGACAATGGGAAAGAGGGAGTTAGTATTGTGGATGGGTGGGGTACTCCTGAATGCATCTGACGTGTTTCACGTTCCACATCTCCATGCCTCTGTGTTAGTCTTTCATACATGTATGTTCTCAGACATTGATCTTCAATGGTTG
This sequence comes from Oncorhynchus mykiss, assembly GCF_057628025.1. NCBI lineage: Eukaryota > Metazoa > Chordata > Actinopteri > Salmoniformes > Salmonidae > Oncorhynchus > Oncorhynchus mykiss. Next base: position 2,816,380 of record NC_143044.1, read on the forward strand.
ACGATCATGGGTAATGAAAATGTGTAGTCCAAAAGTTAGTTTTCTTGAGCTTGATTTAGAATGTTTTACAACACTCAGGCATGCACGTTCACACACACTCACATACATCGCCGATAGCTTATGTGATGATGGTCAGGTGGAGGTTAATATTTATCATCAGGCAAAGCAGGAAGTGTCATCCTACCAACAGCAGGCAGCTAGGAACACTACATCACCCAGAAAGTATTGAGAAACTGTCATCCTTGGCTTCACAGGTTGGACAAAGGCAGAGTCAGAGCGTCTGGCTCCTCCTCTAAACCACTTAGTTACCCAAGGGAGGGACTTGAGAAGCCAGTATCAGTTTATCCAGCAGGTGCAACAAAGGTGCCATTCCAACAACAATCCTCACAGGCAACCTTAACCCCAACAACGCAATGTAAACACAACTGTGTGTCAACTAAGTGTCCAGGAGTAATGCAGCAGCCATAGCTGATTGGATGTCCCCATGGTTACAGCAGGATGCAGAGCCGAGTTTCCATAGTAGCGGTGCAGATGGGATGCAGTCAGGACGTAGTCTACACCTTTCTGAAAACGTAATCCTAGTAAATTACAAGTTCCCATAGTAACAGTAAATGACTTGTTCCCATAGTAACAGTAAGTTACTTTTTCAACAGCAGGATGCAGAGGGGATGCAGTGGCCAGTACCTTGCTGGACCACTTGCGCGCCTCCTGATGAAGCGATTGTGCGGCGGCTAGGATGGGTTGATTTACGGCATTGCCGTTAGACGGCATCATTAACAGCTCTGGCTCATAGTCATCCTCACCGTCAGTAAACTCTTCTTCATCATCTACCTCTACACCCTCCTCTTCCTCAGGCTGGGGGTGGGTGAGGAGAGGAGGGGAGTGGAGTAGGAGGGATAGGGGTGAGGAGAGAGGCAGAGGGACGAGGAGTGTGATAAGATGGGAGGCAGCATGTAGAAAGTAGAGCGTTAGTATGACAGGCACTGAATGGAGAGAAGGACAAGAGGAAGTCTACAGTCGGGAGGAAGAGGAATGAGAGAATGGAGGGGAAAAAGCGATACTACCACTGGGGGAGAACGGAAAGAAGAGAGGAGAAGAGGCAGACAGTTCTATCAGTATCTATCAGAGGAGGGGAAGGAGGAGTTGGGCTAGGCAGGTAGCAATGAGGAAGGAGAACTGTGGTAGGGGGAGAGGGAGTCAGCCTGGGCTACAGTGTTCATTTAGATACAGGTACAAAATTATTCTATAATTGTTTCAATGTTGTGTAGCAGACAGAAACCAAACCCATATTGACTCTGACAGAGAGAGAATTGTGTTTTTGTCCATACTCTGTAAGACTGTTCTGTTCTAGTCCTCTTGTTTAGGGTTAAACAATTCCCGTAACTTTCCCAAAATTCCCAGGTTTTCCGGAAATCCTGGTTGGAGGATTCCTGGAATCAGAAAGGAATAAGCAAGAAATACGGAATCCTACAATTTCTGGAAAATCTGAGAATTTAGGGAATTTTTAGTAAAGTTAAGGGAATTTTGCAACAGACACCCTTCTCAGATGACAGTTTCCAGTTTTCGTCTGAAATTGGAATCAGCTCCCAGATCTTCATATTTCAGCAACACAGTTGTGTTGGAAAAATCCCTTTATTGCACAACTCAGAGTAGAGACACACAGGACATCAGAGAACCGCGTCTGTCATACCCAACCACTCCACATGTCTCCTATATCATAACCATAACCCCTCCACAACTCTCCTATTTGTCATAACCAATCCTTCCTCTGTAGATATTAATACAGTAGCTGAAGTAAAACTCTGCACTAAACCCAATAGATTACATTACCACTGGAACTAAGCCTGCATTAACACAGTAATACCACTGGTAGGGCCTACTTGCACAGCTAAACCGTATACAGTATACTAGTCCTGTATGAGAAATGCATGAACACCTGCACTAACACACATACACACTAGCACATACTTACAGCTGCACTAAAGCTAATGGCTAGCACCCTAACACCAGAGTAGTGTGTGTGTGTGTGTGTGTGTTTGTGCTGACCTTGCTGGACCACTTGCGTGCCTCATCGTGTAGTTGCCTAGCAGCCACCATCATGGGCTCACTGAGCAGCTCTCCTGCCTTCTGCTCTGGAAAGTCTTCATCTTTGTCTCTCTCTTTCTCCTCTGGAGGTGGGGGGCGGGGTGGGGGCACCTCTCCCTCTGGTAGGGGGGGCTTAGGCGGGGCCTGCTCCTGATCACTCACCTGGAGGGGACAGACAAACAGACGGACGGACAGAAAGACGGTTGGACGGACGGAGAGATGTAGCCCCCTCTAAGCCCCAGATAGCATTGTTTTTCTTGTTTTAATTAACAATGCCTGACGCTGAAACAGTTCAAGAGTTTGTGTAACACTGCGTGTGTGTGTGTTTGTACTCACGTGTAGCTTGTCTAGGTCTGGGGGTGGAGGGGGGAAGTCTGGTTCCGGGAGGCTGAAGGCTTCTCTGACCTTCCCAACAGCAGCCAGAATTCTGAGGCAAGAATCTAAAAAGGCCTTCTGAAGGGCTGAGTGGGAGAGTATGGGCATAAATTACAGTCAAATTCTGTACATACAAGTGGCAGAAACAAGGCATATATGTGTGCGTGCGTGTAAGTACCTGGGTACTGTATATTTCCGGCCACAGCCTTAGCGTCTATAACCATAGGTGATATAGTGTGGCTAAGTATATCTGATGCACGTTTCACTGCTTCTCTGAACCATGGGTCCTCTGAGTTCTCCACCTCTCTCTTCGCTACCAGAAGTACACGATTGGCTCGCCGAGCTATGCTGGTCGCCCCGGCAACTAGCATCTGCGGCTGTACATTCGCTATGGCGACACGACACTTATCGATGTCCTTCTTTATCGCCTCCTCAGACGCATCCAGCAGAGACTTGGTGTCTATGGCTTCATCCACCAGACCTGCACACACAAGCATGCAAGCACACAGACACACAAAGAGACATGAGGAAGAGTGAAACATACAGTATACAGCCTTCAGAAATCTTTGTGTGTGTGTGTGTGTGTGTGTGTGGTTGCGGTTGCATATGCATGCATGCATGCATGCATGCGAGGGTGTGTGTGTGTTACCAGTGAGTTTCTCTACATTGTCGATCCACTGGTTCTTCATGGTGTCAAAGTGTTCGTAGGCCGCCTGGTTACCTGGATTCTTCAACAGGATACGAGCTGCGGAGGTCACCTGAACACACACTCATAATCAACATCATTGTTGTGTCTATCTAAAGACTAAGTCCGTGGACACACACACACACACGTACCTGTGGAGTGAGTTCTCTGGTGTGTTTAACGGTAGCCTGTATTCCCTCAACTGTGTTTTTATTAGCTGATCCCACGGCCGCTGCCTTCTCCGCTGTTGCGCCCAGGCGACCCGCATGGGCCTCAAAGTTACCAGCACGCTCATCAAACACCTGCAACACACACAAATTAGCCTCTACAAACACTGACCGTAACGCAACACAACGTTGTAGAAAGGAAATATACATATATAGACATACACAGACAGTACCTCCTCTCTGTGCGGGGCCTCTGGGGGGGCAGTCGCAGACACAGCCAGTAGTTTAATGGGGGTGGTGGTGTCACTGAACACATCGGATACTTCCTGGGTCATGACTTCCTGCATACGACCCTTCAAGTCCTGACAGACATACAGCATGGATATTTATATCAGTACATGTTTTTTACATTATGTCTAATGTACAGTCGTGGCCAAAAGTTTTGAGAATGACACAAATATGAATTTTCACAAAGTTTGCTGCTTTAGTGTCTTTAGATATTTTTGTCAGATGTTACTATGGAATACTGAAGTATAATTACAAGCATTTCATAAGTGTCAAAGGCTTTAATAGAGTCAATATTTGCAGTGTTGACCCTTATTTTTTAAGACCTCTGCAATCTGCCCTGGCATGCTGTCAATTAACTTCTGGGCCACATCCTGACTGATGGCAGCCCATTCTTGCATAATCAATGCTTGGAGTTCGTCAGAATTTGTGGGTTTTTGTTTGTCCACCCGTCTCTTGAGTATTGACCAAGTTCTCAATGGGATTAAGATCTGGGGAGTTTCCTGGCCATGGACCCAAAATATCGATGTTTTGTTCCCCGAGCCACTTGGTTATCAATTTTGCCTTATGGCAAGGTGCTCCATCATGCTGGAAAAGGCATTGTTTGTCACCAAACTGTTCCTGGATGGTTGGGAGAAGTTGCTCTCGGAGGATGTGTTGGTACCATTCTTTATTCATGGCTGTGTTCTTGTGCAAAATTGTGTGAGCCCTCTCCCTTGGCTGAGAAGCAACCCCACACATGAATGGTCTCAGGATGCTTTAATGTTGGCATTAAGTGTCTTACGTGCCAACATTGTGTCTTACATACTGACCACACCGCTCAAGCGCATGTTGATTTTGTCCACCCACACCAGACGCAATCAGTCCACGCAGAATGAAATATCAAAACAACTGGTCGAAAAGCATTAAGCATTTATGGCAATTTAGCTAGCTAGCTTGCTGTTGTTCGCTATTTTGTCCTGGGATAGAAAATGTTGTTTTTTATTTTACCTGAAATGCACAAGGTCTTCTACTCCGACAATTAAGCCATGATGGGATGTTTAATACTTAATTAACTCAGGAACCACACCTGTGTGGAAGCACCTGCTTTCAATATACTTTGTATCCCTCATTTACTCAAGTGTTTCCTTTATTTTGGAAGTTACCTGTATATTTGCCCATCACTGCGTGTGTGTTACCTTCAGACTTTCCTGTAGTTGTGAAGCAGTAGCTTTAGCCTGCGGGGCTTCGGCCTCTCCCCTCCCCGCTATGTCTGCCAGTGATGTCATCAGCGCCTCGTTGCGATCGCAGCAGACAATCATGTCCTGCCGGTACGGCCCCCCCAGCCCTCCAGCCAACCGGCGGCCCTCCGATACCAAGCCCCGGATTGCTGCCTGACCTTGAGGGTAATGCATGTGTAACACACTGGATTTGATATACTTTGTTGCAAAACATTTCCCATTTCAAAACGTTTTGCTACGGTGTGCACTAATGCGACTCAGAGTTCATGGCCATGTCTCTTATGACATGATAGTACAACTTTAGTATAGTAAAACGATATACAGTGAGCTCCAAAAGTATTGGGACAGTGACAAATATTTAGTTGTTTTGGCTCTGTACTCCAGCACTTTGGATTTTAAATGATGCAGTGACTTTGAGGTTAAAATGCTTGACTGCCAGCTTTCATTTTAGTGTTTCATCCATATCGGCTGAACCGTTTATAGTCCCCCCTAAAATTGGGGGACTATGTGGAAAAAGTGCAGTAGTTTCTAAACAGTTCACTCAATATGTTAGTTCAGTTCACTCAATAAAGCTGACAGTCTGCACGTTAACCTCAGTCATTGTATAATTTCAAATCCGAAGTGCTGGAATACAGAGCCAAAACAACAACAAATGTGCCACTGTCCCAATACTTTTACGAGCTCACTGTACAGCACAACAGCTTTATGGTTCAGTTCTCTGTAAAAGTAGTTACCTGAGTTGTGCTGTGGCCGCTCACACACTGCACTCAGACGGCAGCATGGCAGAAACAGAGTCCAACATAAACACACATGCACATAGGGGTGTGCAAAATAAATATGGACACTGTACTGTATTATCCTCTCCTTTCCTCTCCCCTGCCTTCTCCACTCTCCTCTCCCCACATCCCCTTCTCCCTCCCTCACTCACCCACACCCCTGTCATTCTGTCCAGGGTTGTTGACCCAGCGTAGGGCCTGCTCCATCTTGCCTTGCAGAGTGATGGCTGGTTTGGCAGGTCTCATGTTGGCCACCGCTCTGTTGGTCTTAGCCTGTAGGGTCAGGAGAGCTGCTCCAATGAGTTTACATAGCGCACGCACCTCTGGACTGTCCCCTTTACCCCTGAGATACAGGGAGAGATAGAAGAGAAGGAGAGAAACCGAGACAAAGTGAAAGAGTGAGGGTGAGGGCAAGAAAGAGATAAGCCTTTGTCACGAAGTGCTTTACAGTAGTCTGTCCAAGACAACAAAGAGCTAGCAGAAGCACAGTGGCAAGGAAAATACATACGTATGTAAGAATGCTGTTCATTGACTATAGCTCAACATTCAACACCATAGTACCCTCCAAGCTCATCATCAAGCTCGAGGCCCTGGGTCTGAACCCCGCCCTGTGCAACTGGGTCCTCGACTTCGTGATGTGTCACCCCCAGGTGGTGAAGGTAGGAAACAACACCTCCTCTTCGCTGATCCTCAACACTGGGGTGCGTGCTCAACCCCCTCCTGTACTCCTTGATCCCCCATGACTGCATGGCAAGCACGCCTCCAACTCAATCATCAAGTTTGCTGACGACACAACAGTAGTAGGCTTGATTATCAACAACGATAAGACCGTCTACAGGGTGAGGTGAGGGCTCTGGGAGTGTGGTGCCAGGAAAATAACCTCTCACTCAAGGTCAACAAAACTCTGGAGATGATCGTGGACCTCAGGAAACAGCAGGAAACACCCCCCTATCCACATCGATGGGACCACAGTGGAGAAGGTGGAAAGCTTCAAGTTCCTCGGCGTACACATCACTGACAAACTGAAATTGTCCACCCACACAGACAGTGTGGTGAAGAACGTGCAACAGTGCCTCTTCAACCTCAGGAGGCTAAATAAATTTGGCTTAACACCTAAAACCCTCACAAACTTTTACAGTTGCACAATTGAGAGCATCCTGTTGGGCTGTATCAACACCTGATATGGCAACTGCACCACCTACAACCACAAAGCTCTCCAGAGGGTGGTGCGGTCTGCCCAACGCAAACATCCCGCCCTCCAGGACACCAACAGCCCCCGATGCCATAGGAAGGCCAAAAAGATAATCAAGGATATCAACCACCCGAGCCACTGTCTGTTCACCCCGCTATCATCCAGAAGGTAAACTATTGTACGTTATTTTAGTCACTTTAATTATGTGCAAATATTGCATCACCCATATCATATGTATATAATGTGTTCTATACTGTGTCGTATCTTAGTCCAATGCCACTCTGACATATGTATATATTCTTCATCCATTCCTTACTTAGATGTACGTGTATTTTGGGTATATGTTGTGAAACTGTTAGAGCACTGTCGGAGCTAGAAACACAAGCATTTAGCTACACCCGCATATGCTAAACACGTGTATGTGACCAATACATTTGATTTGGATTTAATTTGAGTGTCCAGGCTTTCCCTCCGCTTGAACTCCTGAAACTAAGTCTACTTTGAGCAAGACCGAGGCCTGGGCAATACTTCCCATGTACCATGCTCTACATTTGATGACACCAGGGCCCAGCTTAGCGCAGTGCGCACAGCTAGCAGCATCAACGAGAGCTGCCAAAGTGTGTTTTTTTTTTATTTGATTTACCTTTATTTAACTAGGCAAGTCAGTTAAGAACAAATTCTTATTTTCAATGATGGCCTAGGAACAGTGGGTTAACTACCTGTTCAGGGGCAGAATGGCAGATTTGTACCTTGTCAGCTCAGTGGTTTGAACTTGCAACCTTACAGGATACTAGTCCAATGCTCTAACCACTAGGCTACCCTGCTGCCCCGTCTACGCCAAGGCAAGTAGCACAGAGCTGATGGGAGTCAGACTGGGTCATGTAGTGGCCGCAGTTGCCGGGGCGAGCCTTGTTAGGCTTGCGTCACTTCCTCTCCCCCTTGATCGGTACGCTGGAGGATATAATTTTGACCGGACAGACGAAACCAATGGAATTACCGGGGAGGAGGCTAGTTAGCAACACCACATGCTGCTGCTTTTCGACAGGGAAGTTGGACAAGACAAGGGGGGGGGGGGGGGGGGATGTTCACAGCTGTGACTATTACTGGTAGAATGGCCGACATTTGATCGTAAGGAATTCTAGGTCAGGTGAACACCATGAGTTGTTCATCATAAAACAGAGGTGTTTATCTCTGTCGGCGCGATGCATGGAGAAGCCCAGTGACTGGACCAATTCCTACAACATATCCTGAGAGAGCCATGTTTCTGTGAAACAGAGAATGTTAGAATCTCTGATGTCTCTCTGGAAGGCAACCCTTGCTCGAATTTCGTCTACCTGTTGTCAAGAGACTGGACATTGGTGAGTAGTATGCTCGGGAGCAGTGAGCGATGTGCCCGTTTACGAAGCCTGACCAGAAGACCGCTTCATCTGCCCTTTCTGCGTCGCTGTTGTTTTCGGTCAGCTGCTGGGATTAGATCCACTGTCCTGGGTGGTGGTCCGAAAAGATTATCTGCTTCAGGAAAGTCTTATTCCTGGTCGCATTGTTGGTAAGTTGACGTTGCTCTTATATCCAATAGTTCTTCCCGGCTGTATGTAATAAGACTTAAGATTTCCTGGGGTAACAAATTAAGTAAAAAAAATAAAATACTGCATAGTTAACTAAGAACTCGAAGCTAAGCGACCATCATTGTTGGCACCATTCTATATCAACTTGTTGGGAAATGTTAGATTACTTGTTAGATATTACTACACTGTTAGAACTAGAAGCACAAGCATTTCGGTACACTTGCATTAACATCTGCTAACCATGTGTATGTGACCAATAAAATTAGATTTGATTTGGGAGTAACGGGGAGACTGTGTTTTTTAAATGGTACGGTATCATAGTATGACTTTTTTCTATTTCATTTTTTTGCTTTATGAGTAGTGCGTGACCCTAAGGTGGCAACACATACATTTTAAGTGATTTCAATGGATTCTTTCAACTTCAACCCCCCAAAAAATTCTGCATTTTCATACATTTCTGCATTTCCTGCTGTAATTTGAGAATTTCCACGCTGCCACTTAGGGTTGCACGATATGGGCAAACAACCTAAGCCAAATGTTGCAATTGCAATTTGACTTAAGGTTTAGAGCAAAACACTTGCATGAACTGTTGGAATCATGGACATAGAATGATTATTCTAATCCTATAGTTAGAATTTAATATAATAGTGTTGTTTGACATGACAACGAATTGAAATGTCAGGGAGGAGATATTGTGACAGGGTAGGAACCAAAGTGTGGACAAGCTGGCTAAAAAGACTACTGTAACTCTGCTGGAGTCACTTTTATTGATAACTTTGACACCTTCTGGAAACAGAAGATACTCTATAGGAATGATGAAGTCCATCTAGACAATCTGGACCCTCTCTTTCTAAAATGATCCACCGCAATTGTTGCAACCCCTATTACTAACCTGTTCAAACTCTCTTTCGTATCATCTGAGATCCCTAAAGATTGGAAAGCTGCCGCGGTCATCCCCCTCTTCAAAGGGGGTGACACTCTAGACCCAAACTGTTACAGACCTATATCTATCCTAGCCTGCCCTTCTAAATTCTTTGAAAGCCAAGTTAACAAACAGATCATCGACCATTTCGAATCCCACTAACTTCTCCGCTATGCAATCTGGTTTCCGAGCTGGTCATGTGTGCACCTCAGCCACACTCAAGGTCCTAAACGATAAAAGACAATACTGTGCAGCCATATTCATCAACATGGCCAATGCTTTCGACTCTGTCAATCACCATATTCTTGTCGGCAGACTCAACAGCCTTGATTTCTCAAATGACTGCCTCGCCTGGTTCACCAACTACTTCTCAGATAGAGTTCAGTGTGTCAAATCAGAGGGCCTGTTGTCCAGACCTCTGGCCGTCTATGGGGCTGCCACAGGGTTACATTTTCAGGCCGACTCTTTTCTCTGTATACATCAATGATGTCGCTCTTGCTGCTGGTGATACTCTGATCCACCTCTACGCAGACGACACCATTCTGTATACTTCTGGCCCTTCTTTGGACACTATGTTAACAAACCCCCAGACGAGCTGTTTGGCCCTGTCCAGGGGTATCATCGGATGGGGCCACAGTGTCTCCTGACCCCTCCTGTCTCAGCCTCCAGTATTTATGCTGCAGTAGTTTGTGTCGGGGGGCTAAGGTCAGTTTGTTATATCTGGAGTACTTCTCCTGTCCTATCCGGTGTCCTGTGTGAATTTAAGTATGCTCTCTCTAATTCTCTCTTTCTTTCTCTCTCTCGGAGGACCTGAGCCCTAGGACCATGCCTCAGGACTACCTGACATGATGACTCCTTGCTGTCCCCAGTCCACCTGGCCGTGCTGCTGCTCCAGTTTCAACTGTTCTGCCTGTGATTATTATTATTTGACCATGCTGGTCATTTATGAACATTTGAACATCTTGGCCATGTTCTGTTATAATCTCCACCCGGCACAGCCAGAAGAGGACTGGCCACCCCATTTAGCCTGGTTCCTCTCTAGGTTTCTTCCTAGGTTTTGGTCTTTCTAGGGAGTTCTTCCTAGCCACCGTGTTTCTACACCTGCATTGCTTGCTGTTTGGGGTTTTAGGCTGGGTTTCTGTACAGCACTTTGAGATATCAGCTGATGTACGAAGGGCTATATAAATACATTTGATTTTATTTGGAGTGCGTGCTACGGGTGGGTGCTGCTATGGTGACCAGTGAGCTGAGATAAGGCAGGGCTTTACCTAGCAAAGATGTATAGATGACTTGGAGCCAGTGGGTTTGGCAACGAATATGCTCCAGCAGGTATATTTCACTGGTCACCCCCAAAGCCAACTCCTCTTTGGCCGCCTTTCCATCCAGTTCTCTGCTGCCAATGACTGGAACGAATTGTAAAAATCACTGAAGCTGGAGAGTTATATCTCCCTCACTAACTTTAAGCATCAGCTGTCAGAACAGCTTACCGATCATTGCACCTGTACATAGCCCATATGTAAATAGCCCACCCAACTACCACATCTCCTTATTATTTATTTTTTGCTCCTTTGCACCCCAGTATCTCTACTTGCACAACCATCTTCTGCACATCTATCACTCCAGTGTTTAATTGCTAAAATGTAATTATTTCGCCACTATGGCCTATTTATTGCCTTACCTGTCACGTTCTGACCTTTATTTCCTTTGTTTTGTCATTGTTTAGTATGGTCAGGGCGTGAGTTGGGGTGGGCAGTCTATATTTGTTTTTCTATGATTTGGGGATTTCTATGTTTCGGCCTAGTATGGTTCTCAATCAGAGGCAGGTGTCATTAGTTGTCTCTGATTGAGAATCATTCTTCGGTAGCCTGGGTTTCACTGTGTGTTTGTGGGTGTTTGTTTCCATGTCTGTGTTTTTCACCACACGGTACTGTTTTGGGTTTCGTTTATTGTTTTTGTATTCAGTTGTTCATGTGTACTATTTCTTGTTAAAAGAACCATGGACACTTACAACGCCACATATTGGTCCTCTGATCCTTTTCGCCTCTCCTCTTCGGAAGAAGAGGAGGAAATCCCTTACATTACCTCCCTAATCTTACTACATTTGCACACACTGTATATAGACTTTTCTATTGTGTTATTGAATGTACGTTTGTTTATCGCATGTGTAACTCTGTTGTTGTTTTTGTCGCACTGCTTTGCTTTATCTTGGCCAGATCACAGTTGTAAATGAGAACTTGTTCTCAACTGGCCTACCTGGTTAAAAAAAAGGTGAAATAAAAAAAATACAAATCATCTTGGCTCCTGGAATCTGTCCACACATTTCAAGGCTGCGTTGAAACAATGACTGGTAAATGATCCAAGACCATCTCAGTTAACCCCTAACATTGTGACAATGAGTCGTCATAATGCTGCATCAAATGTACATGATCTTAGGGGCATTGGCAAACACAATGTAAGTAATTTAATTTATGTACCCCTAATTGCACCGAATACATCTGTTTATCCTACAGCTATCATAAGCCGTAATCGTGAGCCTATAAACCAGAGTTACACTGTTAGCACGTGTGCAATAGTGGGAAGACCACTTTATGCAGCTTTATGCAGCTCACCCTGCACTATCAGCACCAATGTAAATAACATGAGTAAGTCTACCTCTGATAAGCTAGCCCAGTAAAGCATTAAAAACAAATCAAGCAACCCAGAAAAGTGCAAAAAATAGCCCATATTAACATATGTAGCCTAATTAACTTGTTACGGAGGTGGTCCCTGCACGGGGACAGCTCAGCGGAAATTTCAGAGCGCCACCTATAGTACTCGAGTATAGTACTCGATAAATCTCAAACGTTCATAAAAATACACATGCAAGGTACTGAATTAAAGCTACACTCGTTGTGAATCTAGCCACCAAGTCAGATTTGTAAAATGCTTTTCGGCGAAAGCATGAGAAGCTATTATCTGATAGCATGCACCCCCCAAAATACCAGCACGACACGTAAACAACAGATTTTGCGGTAGCCGGCGCTACCCAAAACGCAGAAATAAAATATAAAACATTCATTACCTTGGACGAGCTTGTTTGTTGGCACTCCTATATGTCCCATAAACATCACAATTGGGTCTTTTTCCCGATTAAATCCGTCATTGTATACCCAAAATGTCATTTGCTGAAGGCCAGTCTGATGCTGCAAAAAACCCATTTACAAGACGCAACGTCACTTTTTAAAATTACAAAAGTTGCCTATAAACTTTTACAAATCACTTCAAACGACTTTTCTAAACCAACTTTAGGTATTAATAAATGTTAATGATGTATCAAATTGATCACGGGGCGATCTGTATTCGATAGCAGCAAGTCTGGAAATCATTGTCCATTTTTTCAGTTTCACAACATACTGTGGTGCGCCTCAAGAAAGGAGGGGTCTATTCGTGTTGTAACCAAGGATAAATGAGTCAGAAATTGACAGCAATGGCGACATCGTGTGGAAGCTGTAGGCGTTTTCTGTCGCCTTAAACAATACATTGAATGGCGGACGAATATTTTTTTTGTGTTTTTGGTAAACAGTTTTACCAGGGATTTTTACTCCTAAACACGTTCTGTTATAGCCACAGACCCGATTTAACCAGTTTTAGAGACTTCAGAGTGTTTTCTATACACACATACTTATCATATGCATATACTATATTCCTGGCATGAGTAGCAGGACTTTGAAATGTTGCGCGATTTTTTACAAAAAGCTGCGAAAATTCGCATCATCCATAACAGGTTTTTAAACAAGATCCATGAAGTCAATAACTTGCTTGTAACAGAAGATATTCATATTCTGACTCTCTCTGAAACTCACTTAGATAATACCTTTGATGATACAGTGGTAGCAATACATGGTTATAACATCTACCAAAAAGACAGAAATGTCAACAGAGGTGGTGTTGCGGTCTAGAACCACATTCCTGTAAAACTTAGAGACAATCTAATGTTAAATACTGTTTAAGTAATATGGCTACATGTTAATCTGCCTCACCTAAAGCCCATTATTGTAGGAAGCTGCTATAGACCACCAAGTGCTAACAGTCAGTATCTGGATAATATGTGTGAAATGCTTGATAATGTGTGTGATATCAACAGAGAAGTATATTTTCTGGGTTGGAAAAAACTTTAAACTGTAACAAGTGCCTGCAACCTGGATCAGGTTGTCAGTTAAGCTAACAGTAGTTACAAACAGCACATTAATTAAATCATCAACATGTATTGATCACATCTTTACTAACGCTGCAGATATTTGCTTTAAAGCAGTATCCAAATCCATATGATGTGGTGAGCATTTCACTGTAAGGTCTGCTATACCTGTTGTATTCGGCGCACATGACAAATGAACTTGTATTTGATCACAATATAATAGCCATATCTAGGAAAACCAAAGTTCCAAAGGCTGGGCCTAATATAGTGTATAGGAGGTCATACGATAAGCTTTGTTGTGATTCACATGTTGATGATGTAAATAATATTTGCTGGTCTGTGGTGTGTAATGAGGAGCAACCAGATGCTGCACTTGATGCATTTATGAAACTACTTATTCCAGTTACTAATAAGCATGCACCCATTAAGAAAATGACTGTAAAAACGGTTGAATCCCCTTGGATTGATGAGGAATTGAAAAATTGTATGGTTGAGAGGGATGAGGCAAAAGGTATGGCAATTAAGTCTGGCAGCCCAACTGATTGGCAAACGCACCGCAAATTAAGAAATCATGTGACTAAACTAAATAAAAATAAACTACACTATGAAACAAAGATAAATTATATTAAGAATGATAGTAGAAAGATATGGGGCACCTTAAATGACATTTTGGGGGGGAAAAGCCAACTCGGCTCCTTCATTCATTGAATCAGATGGCTCATTCATCACAAAGCCCACTGATATTGCAAACTACTTTAATGACTTTTTCATTGACAAGATAAGCAAACTTAGGGATGACATGCCATCAACAAATGCTGATACTACACATCCAAGTATATCGGACCAAATTATGAAAGACAAGAATTGTACTTTTGAATTCCGTAAAGTCAGTGTGGAAGAGGTGAAAACATCATTGTTGTCTATCAACAACAACAAGCCACCGGGGTCTGTCAATCTGGATGGAAAATTACTGAGGATAATAGCAGACGATATTGCCAATCCTATTTGCCACATTTCAATTTAAGCCTACTAGAGAGTGTGTGCCCTCAGGCCTGGAGGGAAGCTAAAGTCATTCCGCTACCCAAGAATAGTAAAAGCCCCCTTTACTGGCTCAAATAGCCTGTTACCAACCCTTAGTAAACTTCTGGGAAAAAATAGTGTTTGACCAGATACAATGCTATTTCACAGTAAACAAACTGATAACAGAAATTCAGCATGCTTATACACCTTGACTACTGTTCAGATGTTTGTGTGCCACAAAATAGGACTTAGGAAAATTGCAATTGACTCAGCACGGCTGGCTAATATGCATGTCAATCTTTCCTGGCTGAAAGTGGAGGAGAGATTGACTTCATCACTACTTTTATTTATGAGCGGTATTGACATGTTGAATACACCGAGCTGTCTGTCTAAACTACTGGCACACTGCTCGGATACCCATGCATACCCCACAAGACATGCCACAAGAGAACTCTTCACAGTCCCCAAGTCCAAAACAGACTATGAGAGGCACACAGTACTACATAGAACTCTATTCCACATCAAGTAACTGACGCAAGCAGTAAAATTAGATTTTAAAAATCACCTTATGGACCAGTGGGGACTGTGAAGCAACACAAACATTGGCACAGACACATGCATACACACACACACACACACGATAACATACGCACTATACATACACATGGATTTAGTACTGTAGATACAGTGGGAAGAACAAGTATTTGATAACCTGCAAAATCGGCAGTGTTTCCTACTTACAAAGCATGCAAATGAATTACTTAAAAATCATAAAATTCCGTCTCTCACGGTTGAAGTGTACCTATGATAAAAATTACAGACCTCTACATGCTTTGTAAGTAGGAAAACCTGTAAAATCGGCAGTGTATTAAATACTTGTTCTCCCCACTGTATGTGGTAGTGGTGGAGTAGGAGCCTGAGGGCACACGGTGTGTTGTGAATGTATTGAAATCTTTTTTAAATTGTTTAAACTGCCTTCATTTTGCTGGACCCCAGGAAGAGTAGCAGCTAATGGAGACCAATAATAAACACACAAAATACAAAGTGTTTCCTAGGGGACCCTATAATCTTTGGCTACATTGAATGTTTTCTTTTAGCTACTTCTAATTCACACTAATTCACTTTGATACTTAAGTATATTTAAAACCAAATACTTTTTAGACTTTTACTCAATTACGATTTTACTGGGTGACTTTCACTTTTACTTGAGTCCTTTTCTTTTAAGATATCTTTACTTTTACTCAAGTATGACAATTGGGTACTTTTTCTACCACTGACATTTATTAGGTAGCTAGCCAGTTAACTTGCGATTAGCATTAGTGGCTAATAAAGTTTCGGCCCAACTTGCTAAGAAAAGACAAACTAGCTGTTTACAGATGTAAGAAACACAAATGTATAGCGTAATTATAGAATGCTAGTGGATTTATATGAAGAAGCAAAGTGAAAATAGCATCATTGTCGTCAACATTGTCACATGTGCTGCATTGACCATGCAGACTGAACGCAACGGTTTCGTGGTCGAAGAACAACAAATGCACTCCTTGTGTGACATAGGGCAGGGCTAGGTCTGTGTGGAAAGCAGCATGGAGAAAGAGAGAGCGGAGAGAGAGAAAGGACTCAAGTAGCGAAGTAAACTATAAAAATAGAGCAGCGTATACCATTTAACAAATCAAACATTCAGTTATAGAAGTAAAAACCCAAACTAGTCAGTGCATCAATACCGGTATATCGTAAAATATGGTATACCGACCAGCCCTATTAAAATGTACATATTATTGGTAACAGAAAACATAGCTGAAGAATAACTGTAGATTAAATCATGTAATTGGAAATTGCACACCCCATGTAGGCTACTGCCCCTTTAAGAGCTAGAATAGATTTTTCTACGTTGTGATTCTCACCAAATATGTTGGTGTCTTCTCACACTATTCAAACCCAAGATGGCATAGCAGTTCAGACGTATTTTTGTCCTCGTCCTGTCGTGTCCCGTATATATATATATTTACAACTTTTTTTTTCACATACATTTTTAATTTTCCAAAACTCATCTTCAGAACACTCTCCTGCAATCCGCTTCACCAATTTATATTTATATAAAAAAGTATTATTTACCTCAGATCTGTGATCCTCCGAGAGGCTAGCCAGAAATTAGCCAGAAGCTAGCCGGGAGCTAGCCAGAAGCTGGTCCAGAAGCTACTCTGAAGCTGGTTCAGGGGCTAGTTCAGAAGCTAGTTAGCTTATTTACTGGCTAATCGTTGGTACTCAGCTGACCACGGTTTGTGGTCATCGGCTGT
This sequence comes from Oncorhynchus mykiss, assembly GCF_057628025.1. NCBI lineage: Eukaryota > Metazoa > Chordata > Actinopteri > Salmoniformes > Salmonidae > Oncorhynchus > Oncorhynchus mykiss. The sequence goes on from NC_143044.1 coordinate 2,833,140, forward strand.
CCTTTGGCTCGAGAATCTATCGCCAGTTTTGCACGGCGCGGTGCAGCGCAGCGCGGCTCGGAGCGGAACATATCGGACCAATTTTTCTCTCCATGTCCCTGGATTTCGGCCGCTGGCTCTGGACGTCCATGCCTGGATCTCGCAGCTAGCTAGCTGCTATCCGTGTGACTATCGGCTTTCGTCGATTCCGGAGCTAGCATCAATTGTTCCGGAGCTAGCCAGCTGAAGAGTTCCATCAATCACTCCTGGGCTGCAGTCACCTATCCGGACCCGTTTTGCTGCCTACGCGGAGCCCCACCGGGCCTTCACGGCTAGACTGCCGACGTTGTCTACCCGAGGGAATTGTCCGGCTGGTTCCTCCGGCGTAACGTTGCCTGGGCGCCCATCTGCGGCCTGCTAGCCGTTGGCTATCTTATCGGCTGCTATCTGAATAGACAATCGGACAATTTTTATTTTATTTTATTTTTATGTATTTATTTATTTATTTTTCTTCTTGGGCCTCTATAACTATATATATTGTTTTTATTTTTGTTGTTGTTGTTGTTGTGTGATTTGGATTCATCCCCTCTACCACACGGAAACCCACTAATCTACTGACGGAACGCAAGAGTTAGCTAATAACAGACCTCCATCTTATGCTAGCTTGCTCCTATGCTAGCTTGCTACCGATTTAGCTGTCTAAATCGCCGTGACCCCCAACCAACCTCTCCACTCACTGGACCCTTTTGATCACTCGACTGAGCATGCCTCTCCTTCATGTCAATATGCCTTTTCCATTGCTGTTCTGGTTAGTGTTTATTGTCTTATTTCACTGTAGAGCCTCTAGTCCTGCTCATTATACCTTATCCAACCTATTAGTTCCACCACCCACACATGCAATGACATCTCCTGGTTTCAATGATGTTTCTAGAGACAATATCTCTCTCTTCATCACTCAATACCTAGGTTTACCTCCACTGTATTCACATCCTACCTTACCTTTGTCTGTACATTATACCTTGATGCTATTTTATCGCCCCCAGAAACCTCCTTTTACTCTCTGTTCCAGACGTTCTAAACGACCAATTCTTATTGCTTTTAGCCGCACCCTTATTCTACTCCTACTCTGTTCATCTGGCGATGTAGAGGTGAATCCAGGCCCTGCAGTGCCTAGCTCCACTCCTATTCCCCAGGCGCTCTCTTTTGACGACTTCTGTAACCGTAATAGCCTTGGTTTTATGCATGTTAACATTAGAAGCCTCCTCCCTAAGTTTGTTCTATTCACTGCTTTAGCACACTCTGCCAACCCGGATGTTCTAGCTGTGTCTGAATCCTGGCTTAGGAAGACCACCAAAAATTCAGACATTTTAATTCCAAACTACAACATTTTCAGACAAGATAGAACTGCCAAAGGGGGCGGTGTTGCAATCTACTGCAAAGATAGCCTGCAGAGTTCTGTCCTACTATCCAGGTCTGTACCCAAACAATTTGAACTTCTACTTTTAAAAATCCACCTCTCTAAAAACAAGTCTCTCACCGTTGCCGCCTGCTATAGACCACCCTCTGCCCCCAGCTGTGCTCTGGACACCATATGTGAACTGATTGCCCCCCATCTATCTTCAGAGCTTGTGCTGCTAGGCGACCTAAACTGGAACATGCTTAACACCCCAGCCATCCTACAATCTAAACTTGATGCCCTCAACCTCACACAAATTATCAATGAACCTACCAGGTACCTCCCCAAAGCCTTAAACACGGGCACCCTCATAGATATCATCCTAACCAACTTGCCCTCTAAATACACCTCTGCTGTCTTCAACCAAGATCTCAGCGATCACTGCCTCATTGCCTGCATCCGTAATGGGTCAGCGGTCAAACGACCTCCACTCATCACTGTAAAACGCTCCCTGAAACACTTCAGCGAGCAGGCCTTTCTAATCGACCTGGCCGGGGTATCCTGGATGGATATTGATCTCATCCCGTCAGTAGAGGATGCCTGGATATTTTTCTTAAAATGCCTTCCTAACCATCTTAAATAAACATGCCCCATTCAAGAAATTTAGAACCAGGAATAGATATAGCCCTTGGTTCTCCCCAGACCTGACTGCCCTTAACCAACACAAAAACATCCTATGGCGTTCTGCATTAGCATCGAACAGCCCCCGTGATATGCAGCTGTTCAGGGAAGCTAGAAACCATTATACACAGGCAGTTAGAAAAGCCAAGGCTAGCTTTTTCAAGCAGAACTTTGCTTCCTGCAACACTAACTCAAAAAAGTTCTGGGACACTGTAAAGTCCATGGAGAATAAGAACCCCTCCTCCCAGCTGCCCACTGCACTGAAGATCACTGTCACCACTGATAAATCCACCATAATTGAGAATTTCAATAAGCATTTTTCTACGGCTGGCCATGCTTTCCACCTGGCTACTCCTACCCCGGTCAACAGCACTGCACCCCCCACAACAACTCGCCCAAGCCTTCCCCATTTCTCCTTCTCCCAAATCTGCTCAGCTGATGTTCTGAATGAGCTGCAAAATCTGGACCCCTACAAATCAGCCGGGCTAGACAATCTGGACCCTTTCTTTCTAAAATGATCTGCCAAAATTGTTGCCACCCCTATTACTAGCCTGTTCAACCTCTCTTTCGTGTCGTCTGAGATTCCCAAAGATTGGAAAGCAGCTGCGGTCATCCCCCTCTTCAAAGGGGGTGACACTCTTGACCCAAACTGCTACAGACCTATATCTATCCTACCATGCCTTTCTAAGGTCTTCGAAAGCCAAGTCAACAAACAGATTACCGACCATTTCGAATCTCACCATACCTTCTCTGCTATGCAATCTGGTTTCAGAGCTGGTCATGGGTGCACCTCAGCCACGCTCAAGGTCCTAAATGATATCTTAACCGCCATCGATAAGAAACATTACTGTGCAGCCGTATTCATTGATCTGGCCAAGGCTTTCGACTCTGTCAATCACCACATCCTCATCGGCAGACTCGACAGCCTTGGTTTCTCAAATGATTGCCTCGCCTGGTTCACCAACTACTTCTCTGATAGAGTTCAGTGTGTCAAATCGGAGGGTCTGCTGTCCGGACCTCTGGCAGTCTCTATGGGGGTGCCACAGGGTTCAATTCTTGGACCGACTCTCTTCTCTGTATACATCAATGAGGTCGCTCTTGCTGCTGGTGAGTCTCTGATCCACCTCTACGCAGACGACACCATTCTGTATACTTCTGGCCCTTCTTTGGACACTGTGTTAACAACCCTCCAGGCAAGCTTCAATGCCATACAACTCTCCTTCCGTGGCCTCCAATTGCTCTTAAATACAAGTAAAACTAAATGCATGCTCTTCAACCGATCGCTACCTGTACCTACCCGCCTGTCCAACATTACTACTCTGGACGGCTCTGACTTAGAATACGTGGACAACTACAAATACTTAGGTGTCTGGTTAGACTGTAAACTCTCCTTCCAGACCCATATCAAACATCTCCAATCCAAAGTTAAATCTAGAATTGACTTCCTATTTCACAACAAAGCATCCTTCACTCATGCTGCCAAACATACCCTTGTAAAACTGACCATCCTACCAATCCTCGACTTTGGCGATGTCATTTACAAAATAGCCTCCAATACCCTACTCAACAAATTGGATGCAGTCTATCACAGTGCAATCCGTTTTGTCACCAAAGCCCCATATACTACCCACCATTGCGACCTGTACGCTCTCGTTGGCTGGCCCTCGCTTCATACTCGTCGCCAAACCCACTGGCTCCATGTCATCTACAAGACCCTGCTAGGTAAAGTCCCCCCTTATCTTAGCTCGCTGGTCACCATTGCATCTCCCACCTGTAGCACACGCTCCAGCAGGTATATCTCTCTTGTCACCCCCAAAACCAATTCTTTCTTTGGCCGCCTCTCCTTCCAGTTCTCTGCTGCCAATGACTGGAACGAACTACAAAAATCTCTGAAACTGGAAACACTTATCTCCCTCACTAGCTTTAAGCACCAACTGTCAGAGCAGCTCACAGATTACTGCACCTGTACATAGCCCACCTATAATTTAGCCCAAACAACTACCTCTTTCCCTACTGTATTTAATTTATTTATTTATTTTGCTCCTTTGCACCCCCATTATTTTTATTTCTACTTTGCACATTCTCCCATTGCAAATCTACCATTCCAGTGTTTTACTTGCTATATTGTATTTACTTTGCCACCATGGCCTTTTTGCCTTTACCTCCCTTATCTCACCTCATTTGCTCACATCGTATTGTTTATACTGTATTATTGACTGTATGTTTGTTTTACTCCATGTGTAACTCTGTGTCGTTGTATGTGTCGAACTGCTTTGCTTTATCTTGGCCAGGTCGCAATTGTAAATGAGAACTTGTTCTCAACTTGCCTACCTGGTTAAATAAAGGTAAAATAAATAAATAAATAAAAAATAAAATAAAAAACCACAAATAAACAGCTTAGCCTAAAGATCACATATTGAAAACAAATCAATTGAACTAAAAACTCCACACATATTTTGGAATTTCTGTGCCTCGCTAATCAATAGGCTGTTTTTTCAGTGAATGTTCAATGTTTTTTCAGTGAACCTGCATATCATCATCTTCACTCTTATGTGGCACCAATGTGAAAGGGTTTATGGCAGGGGGAATGGTGTTGCAGTAGACTAGTGTGTGGTGTGGGAATAATTACAAAATAATTACAAGCGAACCTGGGGAGCTTTGTGTTCACATTGCCCTAAAAAAATGGAACCGGACAGCGGAATTCAAGCGAACCGAACTCAGACCACCTCAGACCTCTGAGATAGTCTCAGTTTGATTCCTTTCGGGGGCTCTTTTGAGGGGTCTGAGTTCCTTTGGAGTGTTCACACTGGACAAAAAAAAGTGAACTGCACTGAGTTCACAAAAATGTATGCGAAAACACCCCGAGATGTCAATAGCCGTCAGCAGGCGCTTTAAAACTAGGCAATTCAGATCAATCAAATTGTTCTTAAACTTTGTTGTCTTGTCTTCTGTTGACTTTTTAATCTGGACTGTCTCCAAACCATCCCAAAGAAAATATGATTTGTGGGTGCACGTGTCCACTCTACATGTGTTGAACCTGCTATAGTGGGCAGACAGACTCAGCCAGACAGGGCTCCCTGGGAAGGGAGAACATGCTGGTGGCATGAGGTTGCAGCATGTGCCTAAAACTGAAAAACTGACAATCACACAGATGACAACATTTATACACAGTGTGGCCTGCAAACAGACAACAGTAGTTACCCATAGTATGGCCTGCAAACAGACAAAATATACACACAATACAATATAGACAACAACAGTTACACGCTTGAAAAAACAGGCAACAACAAAGAAACAAACAAATTTACCGCTTGCGTAGCTCCACTAGTCGTGCGGTGAGCCCCGCAATCTCATTGATGGATCTCTGGATGTCGTCTCTCTCGAGGAGGTCTTCGCACAGGTCAGCGATTTTTTGGGCATTGGCCAGCAAGGCTCTGATGTTTTCTGCACCCTCTGGACCCCCATTATGATCTGCCAGCCATGCCTATGAGGCACACACACATACTTTACCTTTTAGGTTTTGTCCTTTTAAAATGTAATCTGATATTTCGACCAACCCAGAAACAAAACGTCAAATATTGGTATGTGTGTGCAGACCTGGGCAGCATCCAGTCTCCTAGCGAATGCCAGTTTAGCTTTAATTAAAGCCTCGAGCCTGCGGGTGGCACTGTCCACTTTCCCAAGCAGCAGGTCCAGACCCTGAGAACACTGACCGGCCCGCTGAACACATAGTGGAGACAGACCATGTCCTCTACAGGAGGAGATTATACACACACACACTTTAACACTTAGCAGCAGGTTTAATGTATTGTAAGATTGTCATGACCATGTATAATGTGTTAGAATCAACTCAACATGAAAATAAATACCAGCCATTAGAAAGTTGAAATGCTGATACATATAGACATAACATTAGGGAAGCACGATATATCGGTAAGTATATCGGAATCTGACGATATTAGCTAAAAAGGGCAACATCGGCCTCGGCCCAATGTCTAGTTTAACACCGATGTGCAAAACCGATGTCAAAGCTGATGTGCATACCTATATAATGTAGGTAGATGACGTAACGACGCCACAAAAAAATACAGCATTCCTAACCTAGCCCACAATGTCTGCTATGTGGATCTATTTTGAAGTTTCAAAGGAAGATAACAAAAAGGCCAGTAGCACAATGTTTGTGCTACTATTATTTCCCAAGAAGGGGGGAAAGTTAAATATTTCAATATCACAAACCTAATTACTCATTTGAAAGTACATCACCCCCAGATGTTCAGCGACTACTTAGGACAAAAGCCCTTGACAATCAACCGTTCTCTGTCGTGGATAATGTTGGCTTTCACCAACTGGTCGAGCACCTCGAGCCTCGGTACACATTATCAAGTAGGCGCTATTTTTCAGATGTTGCCCTACCGGAGTTAATCAAATACCCTCTATTCAGGGACAACGTTTATTTGTCACGTAGACCTTACAGTGAAATGCATACTTACAGGCTCTAACCAACAGTGCAAAAAAAATGTATTAGGTGAACAATAGGTAAGTAAAGAAATAAAAACAACAGTAAAAAGACAGTGAAAAATAACAGTAGCGAGGCTATATACAGTAGCGAGGCTATAACAATAGCGAAGCTATATACAGGCACCGGTTAGTCGGGCTGATTGAGGTAGTATGTACATGTAGATATGGTTAAAGTAACTATGCATATATGATAAACAGAGAGTAGCAGCAGAGTAAAAGAGGGGTTGGGGTCTTATTGCTTGGGGGTAAAATCTGTTGAGAAGCCTTTTTGTCCTAGTTACACAGTATTGTTGAAACGCACATCCATGAGCTACTTGCTATGGGTGTCACTGCTATTAGCTTAACGACTGACATTTGAACCAGCGATGTCCACCCCATGAGCATGTTGAGTCTGACAGCACAGTGGGTCGATTTCGTACTGCGGATATGCTCAAGAATGTGCTGGTTCTCATACCGCTGCTGCCATTTCAATGGCATTTGAGAACATGTTTGAAACATGAACACACTCTTAGCTCCATTCGAACAACTGACTCGAGAAATAAGCTCATCAACTGTGTCTGCATCAGACGTGATACTCTCTGTCATGGCATTGAAACGCCTGCTCAACAAAACTGCCGACAGACCGTGGGGTTAAAGCTTGCAAAAGTAGTCTACTAGAGGCTGTGAAAAAGCAATTCAGTGGCACTCTCTCTGAACCTGTTTACTGTGTCGCCACCATGCTTGATGCTAGGTACAAGGACCGCTCCTTCGATGCAGACAAGAAACAGGGTTTATGTGAAATGTTACAGACACAGCTGGACAAGATGGAAACGGATACATTGACAGTGCGCACCGAAGAAGAGAACCCACGACAGAAGAGGCCATGGACAGACAGACCTGAGACTTCACTGCTTGACATGTATGATGAAATCCTGGTTGAGAATGAAACGACTGAACAAATGAACAACGAAACAGCACAGCAAGTACGTGAAAGAAATAGGTTTTGATTATGTTTTACTGGTAATGGGGACATATGTAAATGCCAACAAAATAACTTTTTAGCCAGTGTGTGTGTGTTTCAACTATTTAACTACTACAATGCTTAAAGGGCCGCACATTTTCTTTATATGGGTATCGGGTTTTTTGGCAAGGAAAATATTGGATATCAGTATTGGCCAAAAAGGTCATATCGGTGCATCCCTACATAACATAACGTAAGCCTTATCATGCGAGATTGGAACGGCTTATACATGGTTATTATAACAACGAGCAAGCACACACACACACAGTACCTGACACGTAGCTCTGTGACCTGGTCAGTCATCTGTCCCAGAGTCTTTGCTGTTCCAAGTGTGTCTCTGCGTTCCCTTCCAGCACACAGTTCTCCTACCTTCCCTGCCTCATCCAATATCACACGCACCGCTACATCCCCGGGCTCGCCTACACACACACACAATGAATTAACCATAAGGAGTGCAGTGCTAGTATTGTGAGGATGTCACTATAAGGATGATGGGGCAGGCAGGTATTTGGGTAGACTATCACTGGACCATGGCGGATAGGATTATGGATAGGATATGTGTGTGTGTACCTGGTTGTCCATGGGAGTCTTTGAGCCAGCCTTTCGCCATGGTCATCTTAGCCTCTATCACCGCCAGAGAACGTTTCATACACTCCATGTCCTAGAGAGACACAAAGAGAGCAGTTATACACTCACACACACACGCACTCACGCACCCACTCTCCTCACACAGCATTTACAGACATGCACACACTCACGCTCTCTCTCTCACACACACTGCAGCATGGCAGAGGGGAAAGAGACAGGCTTACCTTCTACAGGGAGGAAAAGAATGAAGGGAGAAAAAAGAAAATAGTTATAACAGAAGCCCAACAGAAGAAAAGAGTGGAAACTAAAGAGAGAAAGTGAAGTATGCATTAAGACAGGGTTTTTCCAATCCAGTTCCGGAGGTCAATAGTACTGCTGATGTTCACCCTGCCCTCTATTCAGGGACTAATTCAGATTTGGAAAACAAGGCGAGTGGACTCTCTGGTCAATCAATTAATTGCCAGGGAGAAAAAAACCAGCAGACCACCAGACCTGGATAGGAACACCCCTGGTTTAGGAAATGCTGCGTCTAGTGTAGAGGAAAATGGGAAGGGAGGGACTACCAGAGACTGGTGTGTGTCTGGAAGGGGAGTCAGGGGGTGAAGTGTGTGTGTATGTGTGTGTGTACCTTGTTGGCCCATGTGTCTTCATCCCAGGTGGTAAGCTGTAGGACTCTGATGATCTCACTAATCTCAGCACTCATCTTCTCAAACGTAAAGCATCTGTTTCTCTCTGCCTCATCCACCCCAGCACTATGTGTGCTCTTAGTCGCTACAAATATCTTTATGGCTGGTGAGAGAGAGATGGGGATTACTGCAGAGTACATGGACTAGTGTGTGTGCGTGAGTGTGCATCTTTGAGAGAATGAGAGCCTGAGTGAGTGTGTATAGCGAAATGGTGGGCTGGGAGTCATTCTGCCAGAGCCAAGTTCTAATTACCACTGCAATTATCAGTGCTGCTATGACAACTCTGGTATCTGCTGGGCGGCTGTGTGTGTGAGGAGTGTGCAGAGAAGACAGACAGACACACACAAATAAACACAGAGAGACAAAGCTCATATGAGAAGAGGCAATAGTTGTTTGACAGTGTTCATGGAGGTGAGCAAATTCACACACACACACAAACACCAACAGAGAGAGAGAGAGGGAGAGAGAAAGAGAGAGACAGACAGTCCGACAGACCTGATATGAGTACAGGCAGTAGTTGTTTGACAGTGTTCAGGGAGTTGAATAGCATCTCTCTGTGTTCCTGATGGGTCAACTCCTGCTGTCGCTTCTCAATCATCTTAGACATCTTAGTCATACCTGTAGCCAATCACAACACGGAGTGAAAAATATCCTGAACCAATTATCTTCATGGTCAGAGGTTACCTGGTGTTCTTAGTGTAGGTTATCAGGGTTAGAGATCAGGTTAGAGTTTCAACCTGTGGTCTGGTGGTCCACATTTTTTAAGAGATTTTATTTTATTTTGTCAATATTTTTTTTCTTCCAAAATTAATAACAGTATTATTGGTATTCTAAGCAATTTAACGTTACTTTTACATTACTTTTCACAACTCAAATTGTTAATAATAATAGGGCTCTAATCTATTACCTTGTCTAGTTAAATAAAGGCTAACTAAAATAAATAAAAAGACTCCACGAATGGTGGTCCTCATGAACTTTTGATGTTGATTTGGTGGTTCCCAGAAGGGAAAAGGTTGGAAACTGCTGGGTTAGAGGTCAGAGGTTATGGGACAGAGGCTTAAGGTGAGGTCACCTGGTCCCAGTTTCTTTGTATAGGTGATCAGGGTTAGAGGTTGTTCAGAGGTTAATGGTCAGAGCCTACAGGTGAGGTTACCTGGTCCTAGGTTCTTGGTGTAGGTGATCAGGTCCTCCATGGTCTCCACAATCTCAGCTACAGTCAAATACTCCAGGATCCCCTTACACACACGAATGATCTTACGCACCTAACAAAAAAAAAAAAACACATGTACACAACAGATAGTTAAGCTACAGCAACTCTTAACCATAATAACCTTAACATAACATAGCAGGTGTAAAATAAATGCCTGAAACTAGATCCCCTATATACTGGTCTTGACGCGATGAAAAAAAAAACTGTTGGGGGAGGTTTTCTTCTGCATTGGAGTTAAGATGGAGTGCCGCCTTGTTAACGTCCAAAAGCGTCCGGTTGTTGGGGTATCGGCAGAGGCTACCATAACCCTGACCTTATCTCTAACCCCCTGGCTCTAACCCATAACCCATCTAACTGTGTGACACCACAGCACACCCAACAGGACTGACCAACAAAAATGTAAACGCAACTTTTACTGAGTTACAGTTCACATAAGGAAATCAGTCAATTTAAATAAATTCATTAGGCCCTAATCTATGGATTTCACATGACTGGGAATATAGATATGCATCTCTTGGTCACAGATACCTCTTAAAAAAGATAGGGCCGTGGAACAGAAAACCAGTCAGTATCTGGTGTGATCACCATTTGTCTCATGCAGCGCGACAAATCTCCTTTGCAAAGAGTTAATCAGGCTGCTGATTGTGGCCTGTGGAATGTTGTCCAATTCCTCTTCAATGGCTGTGTAAAGTTGCTGTATATTGGCGTAAACTGGAACTCGCTGTCGAACTCGTCGGTCCAGCGCATCCCAAACCTGCTCAATGAATGGTGACATGGATGGTGAGCGCATTTTTCGCTTCCAGGAATTGTGTACAGACCCTTGCGACATGCATGCATCACATTATCATGTGATGGCTGCGGATTATTGGCACGACAATGGGCTTCGGGATTGCATCACGGTATCTCTGTGCATTCATATGGCCATCGATAAAATGCAATTGTGTTTATTGTCCGTAGCATTGCCATCAGAAAAAGCATTCCCCGTACAGTTCAAAACAGGATTCATCCGTGAAGAGCACACTTCTCCAGCATGTCAGTGGCCATCAAAGGTGAGCATTTGCCTACCGAAGTCAGTTATGATGCCGAACTGCAGTCAGGTCAGGACCCTGGTGAGGACAATAAAGTACATAGATGAGCTTGCCTGAGACGATCTCTGACAGTTTGTGCAGAAATTCTTCGGTTGTGCTAACACACAGTTTCATCAACTGTCCGGGCGGCTTGTCTCAGACAATCCCACACGTGAAGAAGCTGGATGTGGAGGTCCTGGGCTGATGTGGTTACACGTGGCCTGCGGTTGAGGCCAGTTGGACGTACTTCGATAGCAAATTTGAATTTACAAAAAAAAAATGACGTTTTCATCTTTTGAGCTTCTAGTCATGAAATCTATACAGCCTACTCAAATCACTTTTTATAGCTACTGTTTACAGGCCTCCTGGGCCATATACAGCGTTCCTCATTGAGTTCCCTGAATTCCTATCGGACCTTGTAGCCATAGCAGATAATATTCTAATCTTTGGTAGCTTTAATATTCACGTGGAAAAGTCCACAGACCTACTCCAAAAGGCTTTCGGAGCCATCATTGACTCAGTGATTTTATTTTGATTTGAGTGGGTTTTGTCCAACATGTCTCTGGACCTACTCACTGTCACAGTCATACTCAATGCTGTCTGATCTAGCTGACACCTAGATTTTTTGACATAATTTCCGGTCACAACTTGCAGACTTTTTTACGTGTTGCTGTGCGTTTTGTTGCCAAACTTACTTTGCTACCTGACAACTTTAAGGTTTTTACTTTTTAATAACCGTTTATAATTTTTGTTTTTTCCCTTAACTTTATTTTTTCATTCAACTTTTTTACTCCGGACGCTTTATCTGGACATGGTTCGTCAGGACCTCCAACAGCCGAAGCTAAGTAGTAACATTAACATTATGCTTTATCTGGACATGGTTCGTCAGGACCTCCAACAGCCGAAGCTAAGTAGTAACATTAACATGATGCTTTATCTGGACATGGTTCGTCAGGACCTCCAACAGCCGAAGCTAAGTAGTAACATTAACATGATGCTTTATCTGGACATGGTTCATCAGGACCTCCATCAGCCGAAGATAAGTAGTAACATTAACATGATGCCTTCTAATTGCAGTCGCTGTACTCATAATATACAGGAGAACGATCGCCTTACGGCGAGGATAGCTGTGCTACAAGCCCAGCTTAAGACGCAATGGTTAGGCAAGGGTAATTTCAGTGTAGGAAAGGATGAAACAGCGTCTGTGCCACCAGTAACTACAGATAGTAACGTTAGTATAAATCCCCTCGCACGGTCCCCGCAGCCGGACAACTTTCTCACTGTTTCTGGAGGGAAATGCTGTAGGAATGCTCAACCGGTGTCGCTCATTCAGCCGACAGAAACTTTCAACTGGGTTTCCCCATTAAGCAACAAGTCGGAGTCAGAGGCCGAGCCTTCTCTGGTCTCTACTCCTCCCGTTACGGGGTCTGAGACACCAAAGCTTCCCACCATTAGCTCTGACAAATTGAAAACTCTAGTCATTGGCGACTCCATTACCCGCAGTATTAGACTTAAAACGAATCATCCAGCGATCATACACTGTTTACCAGGGGGCAGGGCTACCGACGTTAAGGCTAATCTGAAGATGGTGCTGGCTAAAGCTAAAACTGGCGAGTGTAGAGAGTATAGAGATATTGTTATCCACATCGGCACCAACGATGTTAGGATGAAACAGTCAGAGATCACCAAGCACAACATAGCTTCAGCGTGTGAATGAGCTAGAAAGATGTGTCGGCATCGAGTAATTGTCGGTGACTTTGATATTCACATGGAAAAGTCCACAGACCCACTCCAAAAGGCTTTCGGAGCCATCATCGACTTTTTTTGGGGGGAGTTTTGTCCAACATGTCTCTGGACCTACTCACTGTCACAGACATACTCTGGAACTAGTTTTGTCCCATGGAATAAATGTTGTGGATCTTAATGTTTTTCCTCATAATCCTGGACTATCGGACCACCATCTTATTACATTTGCAATTGCAACAAATAATCTGCTCAGACCCCAACCAAGGAACCTCAAAAGTCGTACTATAAATTCAGGCAACACAAAGATTCCTTGATGTCCGTCCAGACTCCCTCTGTCTAACCAAGGAGGACAAAAATCAGTTAAACACCTAACTGAGGAACTCAATTTAACTTTGCGCAATACCCTAGATGCAGTTGCACCCCTAAAAATGAAAAATAATTCTCATAAGAAACTAGCTCCCTGGTATACAGAAAATACCCGAGCTCTGAAGCAAGCTTCCAGAAAATTGGAACTGAAATGGCGCCACACCAAACTGGAAGCCTTCCGACTAGCTTAGAAAGACAGTACCGTGCAGTATCGAAGAGCCCTTACTGCTGCTCGATCATCCTATTTTTCCAACTTAATTGAGGAAATAAGAACAATCCGAAATTCCTTTTTGATACTGTCACAAAGCTAACTAAAAAGCAGCATTCCCCAAAAGAGGATCGCTTTCACTTCAGCAGTAATAAATTCATGAACTTCTTTGAGGAAAAGATCATGATTATTAGAAAGCAAATTACAGACTCCTCTTTAAATCTGCGTATTCCTTCAAAACTCAGTTGTACTGAGTCTGCACAACTCTGCCAGGACCTAGGATCAAGAGAGACGCTCAAGTATTTTAGTACTATATCTCTTGACACAATGATGAAAATAATCATGGCCTCTAAACCTTCAAGCTGCATACTGGACCCTATTTCAACTAAACTACTGAAAAAGCTGCTCCCTGTGCTTGGTCCTCCTATGTTGAACATAATAAACGTCTCTCTATCCACCGGATGTGTACCAAACTCACTAAAAGTGGCAGTAATAAAGCCTCTTGAAAAAGCCAAACCTTGACCCAGAAAATATAAAAAACTAAAATCGGCCTATATCGAATCTTCCATTCCTCTCAAAAATGTTAGAAAAGGCTGTTGCGCAGCAACTCACTGCCTTCCTGAAGACAAACAATGTATACGAAATGCTTCAGTCTGGTTTTAGACCCCATCATAGCACTGAGACTGCACTTGTGAAGGTGGTAAATTACCTTTAAATGGCATCAGACCGAGGCTCTGCATCAGTCCTCGTGCTCCTAGACCTTAGTGCTGCTTTTGATACCATCGATCAACACATTCTTTTGGAGAGATTGGAAACCCAGATTGGTCTACACTGTCACGAACGTTGTAAGAAGCGGACCAAAGCGCAGCGTGGTGTGAATCCATTATTTTATTGAATGACGAAAAACACAAAGAACACTTAAACAAAAACAACAAAACGAACTTAATGCTATGAAAACGAGTGCTGACACAGGCAACAACACAGACAATAACCCACGAAATACCCAAAGAAGATGGCTGCCTAAATATGGTTCCCAATCAGAGACAACGATAAACACCTGTCTCTAAATTAGAACCAATCTAGGCAACCATAGACCAACAACAACCTAGATGAAAACAACCCCATGAATCTACAAAAAACCCTAGACAGTAGAAACACCCTAGAATGAGACAAAAACACACATATCACCCATGTCAAACCCTGACCTAACCAAAATAATTTAAAAAACAAAGGATACTAAGGTCAGGGCGTGACAGTTCCCCCCCCCCCCCCCCACAAAGGTGCGGACTCCGGCCGCAAAAACCTAATCTAAAGGGGAGGGTCCGGGTGGGCGGGCTTCTTTCACGGCGGCGGCACGGGTGCTGGACGTGGACCCCACTCCACCGTAGTCTTAGTCCGCTTTTGTGGCCTCCTAGGAAAAGCGACCCTTGCCGCCAACCTAGGACTGACAACCCTACTAAAGGGCCCCACTGGACTGAGGGGCAGCTCTGGACTGAGGGGCAGCTCCGGACTGAGGGGTAGTTCAGGACTGAGTGGTAGCTCAGTGCTAGCCTCGCTACACTGGCTTCCTGTCAAGGCAAGGGCTGATTTCAAGGTTTTACTGCTAACCTACAAAGCATTACATGGGCTTGCTCCTACCTATCTCTCTGATTTGGTCCTGCCGAACATACCTACACGTACGCTACGGTCACAAGACGCAGGCCTCCTAATTGTCCCTAGAATTTCTAAGCAAACAGCTGGAGGCAGGGCTTTCTCCTATAGAGCTCCATTTTTATGGAATGGTCTGCCTACCCATGTGAGAGACGCAAACTCGGTCTCAACCTTTAAGTCTTTACTGAAGACTCATCTCTTCAGTGGGTCATATGATTGAGTGTAGTCTGGCCCAGGAATGTGAAGGTGAATGGAAAGGCTCTGGAGCAAAGAACCGCCCTTGCTGTCTCTGCCTGGCCGGTTCCCCTCTTTTCACTGGGATTTTCTGCCTCTAACCCTATTACAGGGGCTGAGTCACTGGCTTACTGGTGCTCTTTCATGCTGTCCCTAGGAGGGGTGCGTCACTTGAGTGGGTTGAGTCACTGATGTGATCTTGCTGTCTGGTTTGGCGCCCCCCCTTGGGTTGTGCCGTGGCGGAGATATTTGTGGGCTATACTCGGCCTTGTCTCTGGATGGTAAGTTGGTGGTTGAAGATATCCCTCTAGCGGTGTGGGGGCTGTGCTTTGGCAAAGTGGGTGGGGTTATATCCTTCCTGTTTGGCCCTGTCTGGGGGTATCATCGGATGGGGCCACAGTGTCTCCTGACCCCTCATGTCTCAGCCTCCAGTATTTACACTGCAGTAGTTTATGTGTCAGGGGGCTAGGGTCAGTTTGTTATATCTGGAGTACTTCTCCTGTCCTAGCCGGTGTCCTGTGTGAATTTAAGTATGCTCTCTCTAATTCTCTCTTTCTTTCTCGGAGGACTTGAGCCCTAGGACCATGCCTCAGGACTACCTGGCATGATGACTCCTTGCTGTCCCCAGTCCACCTGGCACTGCTGCTGCTCAAGTTTCAACTGTTCTGCCTGTGATTATTATTATTTGACCATACTGGTCATTTATGAACATTTGAACATCTTGACCATGTTCTGTTATAATCTCCACCCGGCACAACCAGAAGAGGACTGGTCACCCCACATAGCCTGGTTCCTCTAGGTTTCTTCCTAGGTTTTGACCTTTCTTGGGAGTTTTTCCTAGCCACCGTGCTTCTACACCTGCATTGCTTGCTGTTTGGGGTTTTAGGCTGGGTTTCTGTACAGCACTTTGAGATATCAGCTGATGTACGAAAGGCTATATAAATAAATTTGATTTCATTTGATTTGACTTCCAAATTCCCTAAAACAATGTTGGAGGGATCTGTTTCACCTGTCTTCGTGATTGTCTCTACCACCCTCCAGGTGTCACCCATCTTCCCCATTATTCTCTATGTATTTCTACCTGTGTTCTCTGTTTGTCTGTTGCCAGTTCATCTTGTTTGTCAAGTAAACCAGTGCTTTGGTTTCTCAGCTCCTGCTTTTTCCTGTCTCTCTTTTTCTCGCCCTCCTGGTTTTGACCCTTGCCAGTCCTGACTCTGACCCCGCCTGCCTGACCACTCTGCCTACCCCTGGCCCTGCCTGCCGATCTGTAACTTTGCCCCACCTCTGGACTATTGACCTCTGCCTACCCTGACCCTGCCTGCCGTCCGGTATCGTTGCCCCACCTCTGGTTTTCTGACCCCTGCCTGCCTTGACCTGTCTATTGCCTGCCCCTGTTGGATTATTAAATCATTATTAATTCGACGTTGTCTGCATCTGTGTTTTACCTTCATACCTGATATATGGTCGAGAAATTAACATTAAATTCCCTGGCAATAGCTCTGGTGGACATTTCTGCAGTCAGCATGCTAATTACACACTCCATCAAAACTTGAGACATATGTGCTGTGTGACAAAACTGCACATTTTAGGGTGGTCTTTTATTGTCCCCAGTGTAATTATCATGCTGTTTTGTCAGCTTCTTGATTTGCCACACCTGTCAAGTGGATGGATTATCTTGGCAAAGGAGAAGTGCTCACTAACAGGGATGTAATCAAATGTGTGCACAAAATTTGAGAGAAATAAGCTTTTTGTGTGTATGGAGCATTTCGGGGATCTTTTACTTCAGCTCATGAAACATGGGACCAACACTTTACATGTTGCGTTTATATTTTTGTTCAGTATAATAGGATCTCTTCACTTTGACCAATTCTCCATGGATTTCTTCATTGACATGGATTTAACAGTGGTGAAAACTCCCTCCAGCCAATGCTTGCAAGTGCACACTTAAAGGATGTTGTTGCTTGTGATTGTAAATACAGTTTCACAACTACCTACATCTTTCCTTTTGAACCCTGCGTGTGTGTGTGTGCGTCTTGTGATGTAAGTCTTGTGATCGAGGGGAGTTGTGGTCGTTCAGTACCAGGGCAGCTGGTGATGAAACAGTGTGATGCCTATTACACTGCTACAGACAGACAGACAGACAGACACACACACACACACACACACACACCACCCCCCCCCCCCCCACACCTCAGCTTCGTCGAAAGTGAGCAGCAGGTCTGAGGTTCCAGACAGGATTCCTCTGGAACCGTCAATGAGGTAGTCTCTGGCAGGGACCGAGTAGGGATCCGCCTTCAACATCAGAGCTGCCTGCACGAGCTTAGAACACGCATTCTCCACCCTGTTAGAACATAGACCATAGAACCAGCTTAGAACACATGCATTCTCCATCCTGTTAGAACATAGACCACAGAACCAGCTTACGATATGTGTTCTCTACCCTTTTAGAACATAGATCAATCTTAGAAAAGGTGTTCTCCACCCTGTTAGAACACAGACCATAGAACCCTCTTAAAACAGACATTTTCCACTGTTAGAACATAGATACAACTTAGAACAATTTACCTACAGTACTGGATATATAACATGAATTATTATTGACAGCCCAGAGAAGGAAGGAAGGAAGCAATCAATGAAAGACGGAAATATGGAATAAAGTATGGGTAGAAGAAAGTTAAGGAGGGAGGATTTTAAGACTATTGGAACAGGGCCTTCCTGTGACCTCATTTGGTTAGAGTATCAATGGGTTGAGCCCTCATTGGCCAGAGTATCAATTTTCTGCAAAGAGAACTAAATATAGCAGGGTTCACATTCCCTCATAACCCCTGCTGAGAACCGAGTATGATATTTATGATGCAGTGCCAGTTTGTGTGTGTGTGTCTGCGTGGGACTGCGCTGTGGACTTCTCATGTGAAGAGATCTAAAAACTTTACTCCTGCAGCAGTTACCGGGAGCGAGAAGAGACAGAGAGTGAAAAAGAGAGAGGTAGCAGCAGGACTGCTGAGTAACGGAGTCTAATCTACGCTCACTCTCCTCTGGACACTGAGTGTAGCAGATCAGACAGTCAGTAGAACCCCACAGCAGAGTTCTGGACAGACAGACAGAACCACACAGCAGAACTAACATACTGATAGACAGACTCACAGCAGAAGACAGAGCACAGCTACAGTATACACCTCTAGGCAGAGCATTCTCAGGCAAAACAGACAGTCCAGTCAGGCCGGTTATTAAATTACATCACCAACAGACAGACAGAGTTCACATCCTGCTAAGCAAACCTAAAACGAATTATAATTATTATTTCCTCCACCGATGAGAGAGAGAAACAGACGCAGAGACAAAAAGACCAGATGGGCGGAGAAGAGAGCAACGTCACTCACTGACACAAGAGAAGGGCATCATTACTAAACCATTTATAAACTAAAGACAGAAGGCCTCTGAAACTGAACGCTACCAAGGCTAAAAGAGATGGTATAAAATATGTATAATTAGGCTTTGTTAGAATGAATCGAGTTTGATTTGACATGGGGTGTAAACCTCAGCCCTCCAGTCCCCCTTTCCTGTTGGTTTTTGTGTTTCTCTCTGGTACTTTACTGATCAATGAATGCTGCTGTTTAGCTGAAGAGTACACACTGCAAACCCCTAGAAATCAGTCCCAATAGTTAGTGTTAGAGGTTAGGGGGTCAGGAGTAGATCAGAGGTCAATGTAAGAGGCGTGACTCACTTTATGAAGGCGGGAGGCATGTCTCTCTTCATCACCTGGTCCTCAGTGGTCTGAACAGTCTCCTTTCCCACCTACACACACACCACACACGCACACATGCATGCACCACACACACGCATGCACGCACACATGCAAGAATGCACGCACACACCCAAGAATGCACGCACACACACACACACACACGCATACACATATAAGAACAGGAAGAGGGGTTGACAGTGTACAGTAGATTGGTGTGTCAGTATCAAAAGCATCAATAGCAGGGATACATTAGTAATGTAGTGCAGTATATACAGCACTAGAACTACACTGAGTATACAGTGCAACTCATTATTAGGAAGGTGTTCCTAATGTTTGGTATACTCAGTGTACAGAAATAAAGACAGGTTGGCAATCGATGTTTCAACCACTAAACATCATGAACCCTTGAGAATTACATCACATAGCTTGATGGCTGCCATGTAAACACCTCCTGGGCTATACTTAAGCAATAAGGCATGAGGGTGTGTGGTATATGGCCAAGGGCTGTTCTTAGGCACAACGTGAATGCGCCTTTGTAGGGGAGAGAGGATGGCCATCCTGGAATGTGATGAAGACTACGTTGGCGATTTGCTGGCGTGGGAGACCAGCATGTGGTCAATCACAATTTATGGAACTATCTAGATAATTTATCGTATTTTACCACTTAAAAGAGCAAGGCACAGCTGTGTTTGCACCTTCTCCACATGGCGGGACCTTCCCACGAAGTACAGGAGAATCCATGTGCCTCCTTGTGCCCTCAAGGCTGAAATATATTAAAACTGGACCTGACATTGTCAATGTATTTTGATGAATTTTATTGTCATGTTTGGATTTGTTTAATAGCTCATAAAGAGCTGAATATTTTGACATGACTTGCATTGTATGTTGTCTGGTTGATATCTTTTCAGAGAGACTGGGTTGAATTCATTTGTTGGGCTTATCACTTATCAGACAGGAGCATTCCTGTGTCCTGTCATATCATTTTAAGAATGTAATTAGATTACAATCCGTGTGTGATGTTTCTTCCTTTTGTTTTCGCCAGCAAAGTGTAAAGTAATGTTAGTTAATAGTTAATAGAGTTCCGTTTTTCGTAGTTAAAAGGACTGTGTCTCCTTTAGTTAATTGAGACCTTATTTGCAAGCCCCTTGTGTGTACAGACACACAGATCTTCTCTCTTAGAGGTTAATATCTGAAGTCTTATTAGTTGATAGTCATTTACTCTGTTTTATGCTGTGTAATGTCTTCCATGTACACTGTTATTGTTTGAGAGTTAGTTTATTCTTGATTAATACATCTATTAGTTGATTTGAGTGAATGCATTCCTCGTTCATAGAGTACCTCTTTGATTGACTACTTTCATAATGAATAAGAATTTGCCAATTCTAATTTAAGTTAATTACACACACATTGTATTCTTGAGGTACCAACTTGACACCTCTGCTTAAAACTGACTCAATTAATTAATTGATTAATGCTCTTTGTGTCTAGCCTCTTGTTAATTGCATAAAGGTTCATTTTAAACACATGTAAAAAAAATAATAAAAAGTCTGGTGATGCCCAAACTTGCTGCATGGCTAGACCCGTTAGTCACGAAAAGGGTCTCTTGCTAAAATAGTATGTCTATAAACCTTTATATTAAATTGGAGTCAGATTGATGAATGTAGATTATTAAACATATTTTAACCAACTACGTCTTATAGCTTTTATAAACTGGCTACCAACATTAAAACAATGACTGACATATTTGAATTAAAAACGTTATTTCGATAAGTACATTTCAAAAGTACCCTTTTTCAGTTAGCTTATTCTTAGACATTGTTTGAAGCAATATACTCTACAAGTACAGCAACTTTTCAGAGTGGGCTTTCTACTAATGAGCACCACCAAAAAAGTGAATGGGAAAATGGATTCAAACTCCCTCTGTTGGTGATTTGCTGAATGGTTAATGACCCTATAAAATGGGTTATATCTTCAAAAGTACCAGAGAGCACATTTTGGAAATTTGACGTGTTTGAAGAATATATTGTTCCGAACAATATGAAAATAATAAAAATACAAATAAAAAATCAACATCAAAAAGGCTGCCTTTGGGATATTAATATTATAATTTGTATTGTTGTATCGAGAAATACTCAATATTTGAGATCACACTGTAAGGAGTATAATAACACCAAGATGATTTCTGTATCATGTACGGTTTACAGATCACAGGGTCTTACAGCTTCTATCTCAAGGCCATCAGACTGTTAAACAGCCACCACTAACATTGAGTGGCTGCTGCCAACACACTGACTCAACTCCAGCCACTTTAATAATGGGAATTGATGGGAATTGATGTAAAATATATCACTAGCCACTTTAAACAATGCTACTTAATATAATGGTTACATACCCTACATTATTTATCTCATATGTATACGTATATACTGTACTCTATATCATCTACTGCATCTTTATGTAATACATGTATCACTAGCCACTTTAAACTATGCCACTTTGTTTACATACTCAACTCATATGTATATACTGTACTCGATACCGTCTACTGCATCTTGCCTATGCCGCTCTGTACCATCACTCATTCAAATATCTTTATGTACATATTCTTTATCCCTTTACACTTGTGTGTATAAGGTAGTAGTTTTGGAATTGTTAGTTAGATTACTCGTTGGTTATTACTGCATTGTCGGAACTAGAAGCACAAGCATTTCGCATTAACATCTGCTAACCATGTGTATGTGACAAATACAATTTGATTTGATACAGGAGGCAAGTATAGGTCTAAAAAGGGCCTAAAATATTGTAAAAGTGACATGTAAAAAGCATGTCAAACATCCTTCCTCCCAATAATGTTTCCAAGTGAGAATTTCCAGAACAATCTAATACCCAAAATATTTTTGTAATGTCCTTGTGTGGCCCTATAAAGAGAAAAAATGACCCTATTAGGGTGTGGTGTATGGCCTTAGCCTATCCGGTATTCAGGCTACCTGTAATTATATTGTCCTAAGGTACTATGAGTTCTGCTGACATTTTAGAAATGTTTCAGATGACAACAAATGTGTTATGAAAGAATTTAATCAAAAAATCTTTAAAAGATTTGAATGTCCATTTTAGACTATAACATCCATAATGGTAATTTTTCCTTTCTAACGTAATAATGGAAATGACAACTTTTTAAAAATTCTCATTTTTGAAAAGACTGTAAAAAATAAAAACAATTTAAGACTACTAGAGAGCGTGTGCCCTCAAGCCTGGAGGGAAGCTAAAGTCATTCCGCTACCCAAGAATAGTAAAGCCCCCTTACCTGGCTCAAATAGCCGACCAATCAGCCTGTTACCAACCCTGAGTAAACTTCTGGAAAAAATCGTGTTTGACCACATGCAATGCTATTTCACAGTAAAGAAACTGATAACAGAAATTCAGCATGCTTATAGGGAAGGACAATCAACAAGCACAGCACTTGCACAAATTAATGATGATTGCCTGAGAGAAATTGATGATAAAATGATTGTGGGGGCTGTCTTGTTCGACTTCAGTGCAGCTTTTGACATTATTGATCATAGTCTGCTGCTGGAAAAACATATGTGTTATGGCTTTACACTCCCTGCTATATTGTGGATGAAGAGTTACTTGTCTAACAGAACACAGAGGGTGTTCTTTAATGGAAGCCTCTCAAATATAATCCAGTTAGAATCAGGAAATCCCCAGGGTAGCTGTTTAGGCCCATTGATTTTTAAATTTTTACTAACGACATGACACTGACTTTGAGTAAAGCCAGAGTTTCTATGTATGCGGATGACTCAACACTATACACGTCAGCTACTACAGCGACTGAAATGACTGCCACATTCAATAAAGAGCTGCAGCTCATTTCAGAACAGGTGGCAAGGAATAAGTTAACAGTCTAACCCTAAATATTTATAAAACTAAAAGCATTGTATTTGGAACAAAACACTCACTAAAGCCTAAACCTCAACTAAATCTGGTAATAAATAATGTGGAAATTGAGCAAGTTGAGATGACTAAACTGCTTGGAGTAACATTAGATTGTAAACTGTCATGGTCAAAACATTTGATGCATTAGTAGCTAAGATGGGGAGAAGTCTGTCTATAATAGTGATGCTCTGCCTTCTTAACAACACTATCAGCAAGGCAGGTCCTGCAGGCCCTAGTTTTGTCACACCTTGACTACTGTTCAGTCATGTGGTCAGGTGCAACAAAACTTGCAAATTGCAATTGGCTCAGAACAGGGCAGCACGGATGGCCCTTGGATGTACACAGGGAGCTAATATTAATAATATGTATGTCAATCTCTTCTGGCTGAAAGTGGAGGAGAGATTGACTTCATCACTACTTTTATTTATGAGAGGTATTGACATGTTGAATGCACCGAGCTGTCTGTCTAAAATACTGGCACACAGCTCGGACACCAATGCATACCCCACAAGACATGCCACAAGAAGTCTCTTCACAGTCCCAGAACAAACTATGGGAGGCACACATTACTACATAGAGCCATGACTACATGGAACTCTATTCCACATCAATAAACTGAAATTTGACTTAAAAAACACCTTATGGAACAGCGGGGACTGTGAAGCAACACAAACATTGGCACAGACACACACACACACACACAACATACATACATACACATGGATTTAGTAATGTAGATATGTGGTAGTGGTGGAGTAGGGAAATCTATGAATGTATTGTAATGTTTTAAAATTGTATAAATTGTCTTAATTTTGCTTGACCCCAGGACCACAGGAACGGCATGGACACAAACACACCGAGTGCCTTTAGCGTCAATTAGCCATTTTAATATATAATTAATGTTGAGTGGTTTTGGGATTTAGCATTAGCCTGCTCCGTACTGTGGGAGGAGGCGTGTACCCAAGGGTCAATAAACACTGAGCAACCCTCAGATTGGAAAGGAAACTCAATATTATTTAACTTAGTCAGTGGTGTATATGTGTGTCCCTCCAAAAAAAATCTAAACCCATCAAACCCCTTCCACATGTCGCAAAATACAAGTTTCTCGTAAGGGTAATGAACCATCTGTTGTCAAGGAGTTGCCAAGATCATGTAAACCAGGGATGGACAACTGCAGGTCAACTAGAATAGTTGAACACAACATGCAATTTCGGGATTTGGTTGTGCATCAGCAGTCTTTTTCTTATGTCAGTCTCTGACAAGTCACTCAATTATCTCATGTCAGCTAAAAAAATTTAGATTGTTAAATTAGTCTAACCAGCTATCCAAACTTGTTGTATTCATGGTCAAATTACCGACCGGGAAGCCCCCATTGATTTTGTTAGTCACTCTCACTCAGATATCATTAAAATCTGCAAACATTTCTCTCCACCCTATGGCAGAATGTGTAGAATTGCAGGAAATGATCTGCAAAACCACAAATTTCTCTCTCCACCCCATAGCAAATTGAGTATAATTGTATGAAATTTGTTCTAAAATTGCTAAATCTTCTTTCTACCACATGGCAAAATGTGTAGAATTGCTGCAGACTTGCTTTAAAACTGCAACACTTTCTCTACGCCCCATGGCAAAATGTGTAGAATTACAGGAAATTAACTAAAACATAGATTATTTCTTTCTGCTGTCAAAAGGGAGGCAACTCAATTGTTTTGCTTAGGGCACCCAAAAGGCTAGGGCTGGCTCAGACTGCATGTGTGGGTATGGATGTGGGTACACTGCGGCCCCTTATGATGAGTGCCTCCACCCCCATCGAAGTTACCCATCCCTGAGGTAAACAATATATGTATGTAAATAAAATATTACTGTTTAGTCAATTTTGGTCAACTTTAGTTCTGTAGTTGCTGACAGAAATCCCTGCTTTCCGCAGTAGTAACAGTCCAGTTAGGACAGAACACTCTCTAGCTAACCTAGAATCAGTGTAATCAATGTATTGATCATTCCACAGTAACATGCCATAATGCACATGTTTACAGGCAGAAGGACACTCCAGCAAGTGAACTGATCCTCTAGCAACCACTGCATGGTTCCAACTCGCAGAGACAGGCGAGAGATTGCATATTTGGACCAGCACAAATGTGACACGGGACTGGAGGAGGAGGAGATTGTATCTGCAATGGAGGACAGGGAGTTGTGGAAGTCCCACTCTTCATTCTTCCAAGATGGTGTAGCAGTGCAGATGTGTTTTCTTTGTCCTCTTGTGTACTTTTGTATTTTTCATATTTTTTTGTATATATTTCAATTTTATTTTCAATCTCTTCTCCATTTTAGTTCAATTATACCTTCCGGTAACCTGCCACACCCAATGTGATACGGAACCGCTATTATTTTTAATTTCTAGACCTTATAGCAAGAACCACCTAGCCATCAGAAGCTAACCAGCTAATTAGCTACAAGCTATTTAGTCATTGTTAGCCACTGCTAGCGGCCTTTACCTTCTGCACAGGTACCAGCCCTTTTTTTAGCTTGGATAATTACTCGCCAGCCTACCAGTAACGGACTGTCTCTCCACTACAACGCCGTATTCCTGCCGTAATCCCTGGACCATTCTCCTGATCTTCACAGCTAGCTAGCACCGACTAAGTTACCCAGTACCGAAGCTATCCCTGAGGCCCACCTCCCGGCCTACTCAGTTGTTCACCCGGACTCCACCCAGACACGGTTATAACACACTACTCCACCGGATCCTTGCCGCAAGCTCTAGACCTTGGCACTGGATCACCGCTGCTACCGAGTGGCTATAGTGGCTAACGCCCCTGCCCCGGTTAGCCGTGAATCAGGCGCATCTCCCGGATAGAAAAGTAAATTACAACAACTATAATATCTCTTTCGCCATCTGGCTTGGATCCTTAGTCGACACGGCGCCCCTCCACACCACCAAGACAGGTCTGCCGACGAATACTCCATCCGCTGTGCCTTCAACCGGCCTCCGTCGGACGTAGGAGCAGACGCGTCTACAAGCCCCGGGCTACTAACTTTAAACGCTGTGTCGCCCACATGCTAGCATAGTAGTGACTACTCCGCGGCTTCCCTGTTCCATCTATTGCTGCCCCCTGGACCCTATGATCACTTGGCTACATAGCTGATGCCCGCTGGACTGTTCATTAATCACGGTAGTCCATTCTGTTTATTTTATTTTATTTTATTTTGTTCATCTATCGGCCCCAGCCGTGAACTCAGGCTCTGTGTGTAGTACCGACCCTCTCTGCCCATTCATCGCCATTTTACCTGTTGTTGTTTTAGCTGATTAGCTGTTGTTGTCTCACTTGTTGTTGTATTAGCTAGCTCTCCAAATTAACACCTGTGGTTACTTTATGCCTTGCTGTATGTCTCTCTCATATGTCAATATGCCTTGTATACTGTTGTTTAGGTTAGTTATCATTGTTTTAGTTTACAATGGAGCCCCTAGTTCCACTCATTATACCTCTGATACCTCCTTTGTCCCACCTCCCACACATGCGGTGACCTCACCCATTTTAACCAGCTTATCCAGAGATACAACCTCTCTTATCATCACTCAGTGCCTGGGCTTACCTCCGCTGTACCTGCACCAAACCATACCCGTCTGCACATTATGCCCTGAATCTATTCTACCACGCCCAGAAATCTGCTCCTTTTATTCTTTGTCCCCAATGCTCTAGGCGACCAGTTTTGATAGCCTTTAGCCGTACCCTCATCCTACTCCTCTCTGTTCCTCGGGTGATGTGGAGGTAAACCCAGGCCCTGCATGTCCCCAGGCACTCTCATTTTTTGACTTCTGTGATCGAAAAAACCTTGGTTTCATACATGTCAGCATCAGAAGCCTCCTCCCTAAGTTTGTTTTTCTCACTGCTTTAGCACACTCCGCCAACCCTGATGTCCTTGCCGTGTCTGAATCCTGGCTTAGGAAGGCCACCAACAATTCTGATATTTCCATTTCCAGGTACAACATTTTCCGCCAAGATAGAACTGCCAAAGGAGGAGGAGTTGCAATCTACTACAGAGATAGCCTGCAAAGTTCTGTCAAACCTTCCAGGTCTATACCCAAACAGTTTGAACTTCTAATTTTAAAAATTAACCTCTCCAGAAATAAGTCTCTCACTGTTACCGCCTGCTATCGACTGCCCTCCGCTCCCAGCTGTGCCCTGGACACCATTTGTGATTTGATCGCCCCCCATCTAGCTTCAGAGTTTGTTCTGTTAGGTGACCTAGACTGGGATATGCTTAACACCCCGGCAGTCCTACAATCTAAGATAGATGCCCTCAATCTCACACAAATCATCAAGGAGCCCACCAGGTACAAACCTAACTCCGTAAACATGGACACCCTCATAGACATTATCCTGACCAACTTCCCCCCTCCAAATACACCTCTGCTGTTTTCAATCAGGATCTCAGCGATCACTGCCTCATTGCCTGTGTCCGCTATGGGCCCGCGGTCAAACGACCACCCCTCATCACTGTCAAACGCTCCCTAAAACACTTCTGCGAGCAGGCCTTTCTAATCGACTTGGCCCGGGTATCCTGGAAGGATATTGACCTCATCCCGTCAGTCGAGGATGCCTGGTCATTCTTTAAAAGTAATTTCCCCACCATCTTAGATAACCATGCCAAGAACAGATATAGCCCTTGGTTCACTCCAGGCCTGACTCCTTTGACCAGCACAAAAACATCCTGTGGTGGACTGCAATAGCATTGAATAGTCCCCAAGATATGCAACTGTTCAGGGAAGTCAGGAACCAATACACGCAGTCAGTCAGGAAAGCAAAGGCTAGCTTTTTCAAGCAGAAATTCGCATCCTGTAGCTCTAACTCCAAAACGTTTTGGGACACTGTAAAGTCCATGGAGAACAAGAGCACCTCCTCCCAGCTGCCCACTGCACTGAGGCTAGATAACACGGTCACCACTGATAAATCCATGATAATCGAAAATTTCAACAAGCATTTCTCAATGGCTGGCCATGCCTTCCTCCTGGCTACTCCAACCCCAGCCAACAGCTCCGCCTCCGCCACAGCTACTCGCCCAAGCCTCCCCAGCTTCTCCTTCACCCAAATCCAGACAGCAGATGTTCTGAAAGAGCTGCAAAACCTGGACCCGTACAAATCAGCTGGGCTAGACAATCTGGACCCTCTCTTTCTAAAACTATCCGCCGCCATTGTTGCAACCTCTATTACCAGCCTGTTTAACCTCTCT
This sequence comes from Oncorhynchus mykiss, assembly GCF_057628025.1. Classification (NCBI taxonomy): domain Eukaryota; kingdom Metazoa; phylum Chordata; class Actinopteri; order Salmoniformes; family Salmonidae; genus Oncorhynchus; species Oncorhynchus mykiss. The sequence continues at coordinate 2,861,379 of NC_143044.1, forward strand.
CTCTTTCGTATCGTCTGAGATCCCTAAAGATTGGTAAGCTGCCGCAGCATCCCCCTCTTCAAAGGGGGTGACACCCTAGACCCAAACTGTTACAGACCTATATCCATCCTGTCCTGCCTATCTAAAGTCTTTGAAAGCCAAGTTAATAAACAGATCACTGACCATTTCGAATCCCTGGTTTACCAACTACTTTGCAGACAGAGTTCAGTGTGGAGGGCATGTTGTCCAGACCTCTGGCAGTCTCTATGGGGGTACCACATGGTTCAATTCTCGGGCCGACTTTTTTCTCAGTATATATCAATGATGTCGCTCTTGCTGCGGGCAATTCCCTGATCCACCTCTACGCAGACGACACCATCCTGTATACTTCTGGCCCTTCCTTGGACACTGTGTTAACTAACCTTCAAATAAGCTTCAATGCCATACAACACTCCTTCCGTGGCCTCCAACTGCTCTTAATTAAAATGCTAGTAAAACCAAAAGCATGCTTTTCAACCGTTCGCTGCCCGCACCCGCCCGCCCGACTAGCATCACCACCCTGGAGGGTTCCGACCTAGAATATGTGGACAACTATAAATACCTAGGTGCCTGGCTGTAAACTCTCCTTCCAGACTCATATTAAACATCTCCAATCCAAAATCAAATCTAGAATCAGCTTTCTATTTCGCAACAAAGCATCCTTCACTCACGCCGCCAAATTTACCCAAGTAAAACTGACTATCCAACCGAACCTCGACTTCGGCGATGTCATCTACAAAATAGCTGCCAACACTCTACTCATCAAACTGGATGCAGTCTATCACAGTGCCATCCGTTTTGTTACCAAATCACCTTATACCACCCACCACTGCGACCTGTATGCTCTAGTCGGCTGGCCCTCGCTATATATTCGTCGCCAGACCCACTGGCTCCAGGTACTCTATAAGTCTATGCTAAGTAAAGCTCCGCCTTATCTCAGTTCACTGGTCACGATAACAACACCCACCGGTAGCACACGTTCCAGCAGGTATATCTCACTGATCATCCCCAAAGCCAACACCCCATTTGGCCGCCTTTCCTTCCAGTTCTCAGTTACTGGAACGAATTGCAAAAATCGCTGAAGTTGGAGACTCTTATTTCCCTCACCAAATTTAAACATCAACATTCTTGAGTAGCTAACCGATTGCTGCAGCTGTACATAGTCCGTCTGTAAATAGCCCACCCAATCTACCTACCTCATCCCCATACTGTTTTATTTACTTTTCTGCTCTTTTGCACACCAGTATCTCTACTTGCACATCATTATCTCCTCATTTATCACTCCAGCGTTAATCTGCTAAATTGTAATTATTCGCTCCTATGGCCTATTTATTGCCTACCTTCTCATGCCTTTTGCACACACTGTATATAGACTTTATTTTTTCTACTGTGTCATTGACTTGTTTATTGTGTTATTGGCTTGTTTATTGATTACTCCATGTGTAACTCTGTGTTGTTGTCTGTGTCACGCTGCTTTGCTTTATCTTGGCCAGGTCGCAGTTACAAATGAGAACTTGTTATCAACTAGCTTACCTGGTTAAATCAAGGTGAAATTAAAAAAAATACAAAAATTGTCGACTCCAGACAGGTAGTGTCAGTGTAAGGTGACAAATGTAAAATACAATTTAAATATATAAACTACCATTATTTTTATTTTTAAAAAATATTATGAATTCACAATGCAGATATGGTCCTGCGTATGACTACGAGGGGGCAATGCAGTTCAATCTACTGCACTCATGACTACCTACCAGACACAGCTCACCTTACTGCTGTTCCCCACCCACTCAGCAATGATGTTATTAATGCCAATTTCGTGGTATCCAATTGGTCGTTACAGTCCATCGCTGCAACTCCCGTATGGAGTCAGAAGAGGCGAAGGTCGAGAACTGTGTGTCCTCCGAAACGCAACCCAGCCAAGCCGCACTGCTTCTTGACACAATGCCTGCTTAACCCGGCATTGTACCTGGCGACCATATCAGCGTGCATTGTGCCTGGCCCGCCACAGGAGTCAATAGTGCGCAATGGGACAAGAACATCCCTGCCGGCCAAACCCTCCCCTAACCTGGACGACTCTAGGCCAATTGTTCGCCACCCCATGTGTCTTCCCTGTCGTGGCCAGCTGCGACAGAACCTGGACTCGAACCAGGAACTCTAGTAGACCACTCCACCACTCGGGAGGCCATTTTAGGTTCTGTTGTGTGCCTCTCCTCCATGTTCTCAGTTGTCAATAGATGGGACTTCATGTCCCACTTCTCATCAATGTGATGGCTCGTTGCAGTGATGTATGACAGCATGTTCATATATTCCAGTTAGCATTTCATCCCCTTCTCATTTAACTTTTCAAAATATTGCCATATAGGACTTTGCTGCTGACGCTTCCCTGTCTCACTCGCTGAAATGTTTTCAACTGTTAATGGCGATGACGTGCAGAGAGCTTTATATTTGTGGAAAATAATTTGAAAGATGCATACTTACAGCCTCTCCTCCTACTTACAGCATTGTTGCGTTAGGTATTTGTTTAATTTATATTTAGCCTTTATGATGATGATCGGGACCTGTTAGTGGTAGTTTTGTGATAACTGAACTATGATTTAAATTTGGTTAGGGATTAGCATTGTCGCGTTAGGTATTTAAATATCCTAGTGTAATGTATCACTAACTCCACACAGTAATAACTGTCCAATTAGGTTCGTTGCAGTATCTAGCTGACCTTGGATCTTTGTAATGTATTGAGCCCTCTCTCCACAGTAGTAACAGTGCATAAAGAGTAGAAGCTGACCTAAAAACTGTGTACTATTACTCCACTGTAAAAACAGTCCATGAAGCATAGAATAGTCTGGATCTGACCTAGGATCAGTTGAGTGTATTGATCACTCCACTTTAGCCTAATAACTGTCAATTAGGCAAAGAGCAGTATCTATCTGACCTGGATCTCCACTGTCAACATTGACTGTGACAGTGACAACAGGTTACACAGCCTCTGGGAGCTACACTCAATGAGGCACTAGAATATGTTCTGATATTACTGTAACCATAACAAACCACATTTATAAATGATTCGCTCTCAACCCTAGATAGCCGTAAACCTCAACTCTGGGAACACCCTGCTGAAAAGGAAAGGTCTCTGGTGTCAGTGTCTCCAATTGAGACTTTTCTTGGAATACACACGTGTGTGCATGCACACACGCAGGCAGGCACAAATGCACACAAACACCTTTCCACACACACACACACACATACCAGAGAGAAGTGAATGTCAGCCCTATCTGTCACGACTACTCCCACTCAACGAAATGATCCTCTCCCGTTGGCTCCGCGGGCCCCAGTTCTTTACCAAACTGGACCTGCAGAGTGCATACATTCTCATCCGCGAAGGGGATGAATGGAAGACGGCTTTCAGCACGATGTCTGGTCACTACGATTACTTGGTGATGACATTTGGCTTAGCCAATGCTCCGTCAGTGTTCCAGGCCTTTGATAATGAGGTGTTCAGGGACATGCTCGGATGCCAGGTGGTTGTGTATATCAAACACATCCTGGTCTACTTGGCTACCCTGAAAGTTTGAGCAGTCCTGGGACCCCTCCTGGCTAACCACCTGTTCGTCAAGGCTGAGAAGTGCCAGTTTCATCAGAAGACTGTTTCCTTCCTAGGCTACCAAATCAGCCCACAGGGAGTGAGGTTGGACGTCAAGAGGGTAGATGTGGTCAGGTCATGGCCAGTCCCAACCACCATAAAGAGATTACAACAGTTTTGGGGTTTACATCTACTGCTGTTTCATCAGGAACCAGCTCCGTCCCCACTTCTCTCAACTCTCTCCTCAAGGGTGGTCCTCGTAGGTTGGTGTGGAGCCGTCTCTCACTATGTCAACTCCTATTCCGTATGTGCCCAAACCAAATCCCCCTTTAACACTCCAGCAGGGAAACTCCTTCCACTTCTCATCTATCCATGACTTTGTTACTGATCTCCCCTCCTCTGACGATTTCACCACCATTTTGGTGGTTGTGGATAGATTTTCCAAATTCTGTCACATCTACAGCTCCTCCCCTCCAATGTTCGACATTGCCAGTATACTATCCAGCGGTCCTGACATCCATCATTACACACACCTGGCACCAATCATTACGCGCACCTGCACTTCATCATGAGGAACACCTGGACTCCATTACCTCATTTATTACCTCCCCTATATCTGGAATTCCCTTAGCTTCTTTCCACAGTCAGTATTGTTTATGTGCACTGCTATGTTGTCTTGTTCCATGTTTGTTGCTTTATTAAACGTACCACATGCACCTGCTTCTCGACCCTCAGCGTCTTCATTACACTATCCCAGCCTGCTCTCTGCCAGTCTCTGTGTTGCTGTCCAGTGGTGTAGTGGAGGGTACACTTATATGACGTAAGCCCATTTATTTTTCAGTGGGTATTGCATATATTCACTACTTAATCCCCATGGTGTGTATCAAAGTAGTGTAGTGGAGGTAAACGCCATACCAATTAATAAGGCTGATGGAACAGATCAGAATGGTTAGCTTAAAATGTTGTAAACTATTACTTCTTTAAAAAAGCATGAGCTGGCGCAACCGCAGAGAAAATTATTTTGTGTAGATGTGCTGACAAAAGGCGAATAAACTGTAAGCTATAAAATACATGAATTAATGTATGAATGTATTCCCTTTCCCTGATTTTACAGTGTTAAAATGTCAATGTAGCCTGAGATTGTCATAGAAAACTGTAGATATGCGTGCGACTCGCTTTATTTATTTTTATAAACTATTATTTCTTCACATTTTAGTTGCAGAAATGTGCACATAGCAGTAGGTGTATGCGCGAATGTTTCCAAATGCAATTTAAGGGAAAACACTGTTCTAAAATGCGCACTGCACATGCAAGCGGATTCATGGAAAGGGAAGGAAATATCTGTTTGAAATTTAGAAAGAGGGAAGATCTAAATATGCAATAACTATCATGGGTTGCTAATATGACTAGGATAATGCTTTTGGGTGCTACACAATGAACCAAAGTTGTAAGAAAATCAATAGAGCAGGAGAATGCATATGAGGAAGTGCTTATAAAATAATTGCCTTTACATTTCCATGGTGGGATTTTGGCTATAGGCTACATTGAAGCAAGGTAAGACATGCCTCATAACATGTAGAAAAAGTTCAGATTTCAAACAATTAAGGAACAGGTAAAGTATAGTGATGCTAATGATAGGCCTAACCATATCTGGTAGATGGAGAGGCTTTCCCAAAGCCTTCTAAATTACATGTAAACTCGACACAGAGTAGCCTATGCCTACCAGGCAGAATGATATGATTATTTGCATCAATCCAGTGGCTATTTGTTTTGCAAACTCCCTCTCATGTGCTACAGAAACACCACCATACAAACAGAGCTAGGTGCCTGCACACTTGAATTAAAGGGTAACTGCACAAGACCTCAAAATTGATCTCCTGATGAGGTTTAAGCAAGTTATGACTTACAACATCCAATTTCTTGTTTTCTATTAAAAAGTCTGACTTTGAGAGCAAAAAAATGTGAAAAAATGAACAAATCTGAAACACGAAGTATTTCCGACTCAGTTCACAGCCTCATTTATCTGTTTCAATAATATACCTTCAATTAGCCTACTTGCACAGTACAACATGGGTTGACGTGACTGTGAATTACCAATGTGGAATTTTTTATTTAAGGTAATTCAGAGTGTATGACACGGTTTCTCATATAACTTTTTTCACAGAGCATTTTTCCTTTGGAGGGCCGTTTTGGGAATCATTTTGCAAAATTAGAATATATGCACTTCTCCAGGCAACACTACACCACTGTTGCTGTCTCACTGAAAACAACCAGACATTACTCTGTTTATTACAGAGGAGAGAGAGCGAGAGTGAGGGGGAAGGAAATAGTGAGAGAGAGAGAGAGAGAGCAAATGAGCGACAGAGAGAGAGAAAGAAAGAGGGGGCATTCTTAATGCTGTTTCCTGTGAGGGAAACCAGCAGAATCCTCAAGTCTAATAGACTCACTCCAAGAGGGGAGACACACACACGTGCACATGCACATTCCCACACACACACACCACACCACAGTGTACACTGCCATGCACATGTGCTGAAAGGTTAGGCTATTCTGTTACTAGCTCAGTTTTCCAGAGATAAGATTCTTCCAAATGTACACTACTGTATGACATGCCATTTATTATGGCAATACTATTACACTGTTTTACACTACCTTCTTTCTGCTACAGATGAAGGTTTATTCAACATGAATGGATGCTGCCCTAACCCCATTTGACCAGTCCACAGTGACAGCAGTGCCTGTCTAGATTGTCCCTGTAACAAAGTGTTTACCACTACAACAAACAATAACAACACTCCCGTTTCATTCTGCTGCACAAACTCCTCTCGGTTCATTACCATCCAGTACATTACAAAATCACTACACCAAACTGAGTTGTGAGGAGAGAGGGAGACGCACTTACCCTGACAAGGTTACTGACCGCTGCTTTTACCACGGCCACCGGCCCGGTCAGATCCGGGATGGCCTTCCCGTCCACCTCCCCGTCCTCGTGCATAATGACCAGGTGGGAGATCTGCTGGGCCACCGGCTCAAGGATGCCCTCGATGGTCTTCGTGTGGAACACTGGCATGGTTACAGCTGTTAGCCCGCTCAAAGAGATCTGAAACACGGCTGCTGCAGCTCCAACACCCCGCTGGTAAAATCCTGCTCTATTCCTCCGCCGTCTTTACCCGACAATAAAAATTGACAAACAAAATGCCTTTTTCTTCTTTAGTTCCACTCCTGGAGTGCGTATTCCAGTGTGGACGGTCTGCAATGCGCGGTGTCAGCACCTTGTCCGCGATTGTGAGACGAACACCGAAAATCGTGACAGGAGAAATCACAGTTCGAGATCTCAGCCAATGACTGACTGCACGAGATACATCTGTTAATAGGATTGGTGGGCACAGACGGCTTCTCATCACACTCACACGCACACACGCACGCACACCGTTACCCCACTGCATGTGAAAGCTGTTCCCAAATGACGTCATGCATTCTGGTTGCCGAAAAAGGGAGTGCTAGAGTGAGATGGTGGGGGAACGGGGGTGGGAGGGAGAGTGAGAGAGACCTGATATTAGTATGGAGTTATTGCAACATTTCATACCAGAGCTAGATGGTAACAAAGTAACTTTCGGACATGCCATCATATACCTTCAACCAGATCATAAGTAAACCACAAGTAGACCTCAACTTAAACCGTACCCACTCCAAGCCACTGGGGGAAAAAAAACACTCTCTCTGGTCTATGAGTCTGAGTGTTAGGCTGCTTTAGAGCTGGTGTCAATCCCAAATGGCACTCTATACCCTAGTGCACCCCTTTTGACCAGAGCCGTATGGGCCCTGGTTAAAATTAGTGCACTATGTACGAATAGGGTGCCAATTGGGACTTCTCCTGGTCTGTCACCTGATCTGGGTTAGCTAAAAGGAGGGTCAGGAGTTACCGTTAACGTGTCTCCAGCCTGTCGTTTTTGGCCACCAGCTCTATAATAAGAACAAGGGCTCCTTCTGCAGCTCCTAGCTGCCCCAGATCAAGCAGCTCAGCTATCTTCTGCAGCCCACAGGAGCTGGGAGGGGGAATGGAAATGTAACACTGCGCTACTACCCCACCCAGTTACCCCAGCCCAACTTTCCTTACTGCTTGCTGGGTTAATAAGGACATTGGAGGCTAGTTTCTCGCAATGGCAAATGGACTGCCTGGGTTTAGACTTGGCCAGAATTGGTTGTCTGTTTGGTTAAAACCTTGTTCCTCTGTAGAGCCTGCCTGACTGTCTAGTATGCTGAAAATGAAGGAGATGGAGTAGGTGGATGAACTACCAGGAGGATATTGACATTGGTATAACTCCAGTTCTCCCCCTCTCCAGGAGGTCTGTAGTGTCTGGTCAGTGCATTTGTTTTCTGGGCAGGCTTATACGTTTGTTGAGTGTTTGGGGAATGGGTTGGGGTTAGATGTATGGTGTGTAGACTGTACATGTTTAAGTTTGGGTGGTCTGTGTGTATAAGCAGTGGCCCATAGAGGTTCATCTGAATCTAGGGTTGGAAACCAGAAACTGTAGCAGGAGCTGAGGGACTTGACTCTCTAGTGTGACCAGCTGCGCAAAGAGATGGGCTCCTCCTGATTTGAAAACAAACCAGTAGTACTTGGTAACTTAGTAACGACAAGTAGCCTTGTGGTTAAGAGTGTCTGCCCTAAGGGGCGGCAGGGTAGCCTAGTGGTTAGAGCGTTGGACTACTAACCGGAAGGTTGTGAGTTCAAACCCCCGAGCCGACAAGGTACAAATCTGTTGTTCTGCCCCTGAACAGGCAGTTAACCCACTGTTCCCAGGCCGTCATTGAAAATAAGAATTTGTTCTTAACTGACTTGCCTGGTTAAATAAAGGTAAAATAAGATTTGAAGGTTAGGGGTTAGAATTATCCCAGTTGAATCAACCCTGGCTGAGTCTTATTAAATACTTTAAAAAATTGGACCCCAATGCCTCTCTGCTTGGCACTCAGCATTAAGGAGATGGATTAGGGTAAGGCCCTGTGATAAACTAGCGTCCAAGCTGCCTCACACTACAGAAACAGGATATAGACTCCTGCCCTATGGGCCATTCAGGTTACTAGTAGTATTTTGGTATTAAGGCAGTACGGGTTTTATAGCAAGGCCTGCTAAGCGATCTTGATGTTCTGTCTCCCTGTTATGTTCCTGTCCTTACAGAGCTCAGAGAAAGAGTTCTATACCTCAAGCCTCTCAGAGCCGTATAAGGGCCGTATAAGGGTCAGAGAAACTAACATAAATTGCATCATCTACTGATGTAAACTACATTAGCTACTGCAAACTATATTACTCTGTTGCAAACTGTGTGCATATGTGTGTGTGAGTGTTGTGTGTGTGACACAAACAGCACTTGTTAAAAAAAAATTGTGGGGGGGTGATAGGTGAGAATTGTCTGTTAATTTAATGATTAGAATATTCCGCCCTGAAACATATAATTGTATGGAATTGATTAGAATGTATCAAATCATAATCAATAAATGTGTAGTCCTAGTCAGAATTAGGGTAAAACAATGTCTTTATGGTATTTTAAACACAGACTGTCTGAGCTTGGTGCCGACCTGACTAGAGATTTGGAAGAGAACGGGTGTAAGGATTTTTGTTGGTGGAAGAAGGAGTGGACCAAAGCGCAGAGTGGTACATGTTCATGATGCCTTTAATAAACTGAACACTGAATACAAACAAACAAAATAATAAAGGAAACCCGAAACAGTCCCGTATGGTGAAAACACTGAAAAGGAAAATAATCACCCACAACTCAAAATGGGAAAACAGGCTACCTAAGTATGGCTCTCAATCAGAGACAACGATGGACAACTGCCTCTGATTGAGAGCCATACCAGGCCAAACACATAGAAAAATAAATTCTAGACCTACAACATAGAATACCCACCCACATCACATTCTGACCAAACTGAAAATAGAAACCTATAAAGCAATCTACGGTCAGGGCGTGACAACGGGGAGTACATCTCAAGGACAAGGTCACTATCTCTGTCGGCTGGGTAGTGAGACAGACAGTGTGTGCGTAGCAGGACATGTGTGTGCGTCTGTTTGTGTGAATGTGTGTGTGAGTATGTGTGTATGTACGTCTGTTTGTGTGTGTGTGTGTGTGTGTGTATGGCTGTGTGAATGTGTGGGCGTGTGAAGTGTGTATAAAATGAATTATTTTGTATTCTTGACTTTAGAACGTTCCATGAATAAACATTTAACTGTGGTAGACTGGGCCTCTGTCTGTTTTCATTTCTATCAGTATCTTACAAATCCTGATATAGCAGACTGAGTAATCACAATTAAAGTTATGAACCTGGAGAACAAAATTCTCTTATCAGGGGGTTGTTCAACGTATGGGGCATTAGACATGGAATTGTGAGGGGATGCTATAACAGAAAGAGGGACACACACACCAAGGATGAAACATTGCACCATGCACAGCTGTGTAACAAACAAAAAAAAATCCTTATTTTGTAAATTACATGTAGTTCTGTCAAGTTTTTTGTAGCAAAAGAGACATACTTGGATTTAACAGACCTGTTATCAAATAGTATTTGTTTTCTTCGCACGTTTGTTTGAGCTTGTCAGGTGGACAGGGTTTGTACAGTACTTTTGGGACTATCCCACTGCCAGACGAGCTCAATCAAGCTAAGATTTAGTATTTGAAAGAGGATCAATTCTAACACAGATGTGTCTCATAGAGCAGGACCACACGCCTCTGTGCACTGACAGGAACAACAGCAGTTTACAGAAAGGAGTGGTAAAGCGAAAGAGAGAAGATTTGATTGGGTGGTGGTTCACAAAGAAATAAAAGAGGTTGGATAGGGGGGACAAAGTGAGTGAGAGAAAGAGAGAGAAAGAGAGAATGTGTGTGTACATGTGTGCGAGTGAGGGAGGGAGTGAGTGAGTGAATGAATAATTGAGTGATTGCTTTTAGATTACATGTCTGGTTTGGTGTTCCCAGAGGTCTAGAGTTGGGTCTGTATCTGTAACTGTCCTTGGTATGAACGGGCTGTTAGAACTTATCTCTCAATCATCCTTACCAACCTGACCACTGCTTAACACGTATTCTGGATTTACCGTGTGTGTGTGTGTGTGTGTGTGTGTGTGTGTGTGTGTGTGTGTGTGTGTGTGTGTGTGTGTGTGTGTGTGTGTGTGTGTGTGTGTGCATTGTCTGTGTCAGTCTGTCCTTAAACCACTGGTAACAGGAAAGTCGTCCCCTCTCGACCCCTGAAATCAGCTCTCCCTCATATACCCTATAAATATGTCATGATCATGAAATAACCTGAAATACCCCTGACATATAGAGACATATAGAGAGTTTTCTATGGTGTTTTAGGTCCTCTGGGTTCTCTATGGTGTTTTAGGTCAGGGCGTGACTAGGGGGGTTCTAGGTATTGTGTTTATATGTTGGTGTATGTGTATGGTTCCCAATTGGCGGCAGCTGATAATCATTGCCTCTAATTGGGGATCATACTTATTGTGTTCCTTTTCCCACCTGCGATGTGGGATATTGTTTTTGTATGTGCGCTACGTATTTTCACGTTCGTTATTTCTTTGTTGTTTTTTTGAAGTTTCACAATCAATAAAATGTGGAACTATACTCACGCTGCGCCTTGGTCTGATTATTTATATAACGATCGTGACACTATGTTGTCATACACTGTCACACTGACCATTATTTGCATTGTTTGTTTCTATGTTTTGTTTGGTCAGGGTGTGATATGAGTGGGCATTCTATGTTGTATGTCTAGTTTGTCTATTTCTATGTGTTTTGGCCTGATATGGTTCTCAATCAGTGACAGGTGTTTGTTGTTGTCTCTGATTGGGAACCATATTTAGGTAGCCTGTTTTGTATTGTGGTTCGTGGGTTATTGTCTATGTGATGTTGCATGTTTGCACTCAGTATTTATAGCGGTCATGGTCATTTTGTTTGTTTAGTGTACTTCGTGTTTGTTTTCATCTATCATTAAAAGGATGTATTCACATCACACTGCACTTTGGTCTCCTCACTACGACGATACACCTTGTAACATTCTATTCTATTAAAGAGTTTTTACTCAGCAAAGTAACAACACAGTGTGGTCAAAGATTACGTTTTTACAATTTTTATTTAACCTTTATTTAACTAGGCAACTGAGTTAAGAACAAATTCTTATTTTAAAATGACGGCCTATCCCAGCCTAACCTGGACTACGCTTGGCCAATTGTGCACCGCCCTATTGGACTCCTGATCACGGCCGGTTGGGATACAGCCTGGGATCGAACCAGGGTCCATAGTGATGCTTAGACTGCTTTAGACTGCTGTGCAACTCGGGAGCCTCTCGGAAGTAACTTAGTTGTAGTCACGATCTGTTTACCTATAACTATATCCAAACACAGTTATGTTTGTGTTTTTACATATTTATTAACTTCTCTTAAAAACTACCCACAATACACTCTTTCTCAATGTCATATGGAGAATCTATTCTGAGTTAGATGCTGGCTAACATTAGCCACTAGCCATGCAGACCAAGTTTTGGCCGTGGTGAGTTACAATCCACCAATCACAAGGAGGTGTGTAGTAAACAACCAATCAGATTCCCCACACGTAGGGGCCACTTAATCTCTGTGAACATGGCCGGCCTGCCCATTGGTCAGGATTAGTCGGCTGCCTATGGCGGCAGATTGACAAGCTAAACTGTTTAAGACGCACCTCCAACAACACATAAAACCTCACATAATTCTGCCCAAAAACAATAACAATTTATCTCAAAAATTGGCATTTGGGCTTTTAAGGTGAGCGCTGAATCTGCCCTTGTGATAAGCAGTGACGACTGGCTCAAAATGTTTTGCTTGTCCATTCCCAGTGCGCCTCTCCAAGGTGCTGTTGGAGAGATTCATCGCTGGTGCGCTACACCAACGTTCCCGTAAAAAAATTATCTTACATAAATCATGTAGCAGATATAGATGACATGTACAATGTAACGAGATGGACACTTTTTTACATCATGCACGTTTCTCAAATCAAATAGCCTAACCTAAATGGTTCCCAATGAAATAAAAAATGCATTGACATGTTAACAAACACTATATCCTAAAAACAGGACAGGTCAAGGTAAAATGGACAAAATGGAATGGACAATCAGGTGTCATGACTCACCTGTGAGGATCCAAAAGTTCAGGCTTCAGTGGATAAACTCCACAGAGCTCTCTCTCTCTCTACCGCAAAGGGGGATAGGGATGGATGTGGGGGTTTTATGACACCTCACGTTGATCATAAACCATAGGCAGCAGACGATTTCTTTTGGGGCCTATTTTGGGTGATGTCTTTGTGTCTTATGAAGAGTTTGCCGACCAAAACTACAACATCAAACCATGGACACTGGGACAATATATTTCAACATCCGAATATTGGGAATGATGAGAGATGGAATATGGAAAATGAATGTCTATTTTGTGATGCCATTAAAAGTTTCATGAAGACGTTATAACAAAAACACTGTAACTTGAAGAGTTTTCATACTGTGTATATCATGTTACATGCTTTACGTTGTGTGGAAAATATCCAGGATAAATATAACGTTATTGTGACAATAAGATTGGGATTTTAGTTCTCTAAGAAGATCATAGTAAGTTGTGATACCTTGCCTCGTACATAGCCACGCCCCAGGGAACCCAGAGAGTGTGTCAGCCTGATGTAAAGGCCCCCTTTTTATCCGAGGGCATAAAGCATTTGAGTTAAGAAATAACATATCAGACTAAAACGGACCACAGGTGCAGCGTGGGATAAGATAGTCGTGACCCCGAAAATGCAACACAAAGTTGAAAAAGACAAAATAACCTCTTAACAATTAATGCTATGGTTGAGTAGTACTGTACTGTATCTAAGAAGGTAAATTTAAGTAGGACAATCCAGTTAATCTCTTCAAATCATTGTGTCCTACACTGCTTTCATCACCACTCTGGGATCATTGACACGGCTGATTAGCCATCCTCAGTAGGCCACTTGTCCAGAACGAGTGCAAATAAACAGACAACTAAGGACATTGTGACCTCTTGTGGACAATCAGAGACTTACACCTGAGAATGAAAGACAAGGCCATCTGAAGAGGGCCCAACAGAGATACACGACAAAGACCTTCAACACGTAAACACATCCTTACATTACTTCTTATCCAAAGGAACGGCTGTTCAGGGCAAGGATTTAGGGCTAAACTAAGCGTTGTTTACAAATGTATCCAAGTGTTGCTTCTCTTTCTCTCGCTCACTCTTTAAATCTTCATCTTGTGTTAATACAACAACAAATCCCTAGCGGACTAAGTTTCCAATCAATAACCTATATTGTGTGTATGTGTTGTGTGTGTGTGTGTTATCTTATGTTATCATTTAGCTTGTTAATAAATAAATAATAAAAATAAATTTGTGTGGTACAGAATGATTAGTATGATTGTGCAGATGTATGAAGTCAACGACGTTCAGAATGAGATTGATATGAATAAATTATTATTTAGTGACTGGTATGACTTTTCATGTGGTGCCCCAAATTCCTAATGAGTTCATTCTTACATGATTAATTGAATCGAGTAATAATTAAATGTAGTAGGTAATTATTCGATAAGTAGCATCACATTAATTATAGTCATGTCACAACACAGGCTACTCAAAACTACTGTCCAGGAGTTTCACCCCGTGAGCTAAATTGTCATGATCAATGGTTTCAAGTTTGTATCCGTAAATGTTTTTATACGAGCAGATCATGGCGAAAAAGAAAATAAACTATTGATTCTCATTGCAAATAGGCTCACTCGGGATAACTCCTGATAAAGTTGGGTAGCTGATATTAAATAGCCAAATTGATTAGTCACAGGAATCAGGACTAATAATGCAACTGCCTGGGAGGGTCTGAGGTGCCTGGAATGGAGGAATATCACACACAGAGCATTAGAGTAGAGGCACTTACAGAGTGGCGTGTATTCAGAGTAGAGGCACTTACAGTGGCGTGTATTCATGGATGCCAAGGGAAGCCAAGCTTCCCCCCAAAATTGACCAAGATTTGTTTTTTAAATTAAATAACTAATTTTTCGTCTCTGTGTTTTCATAATTTCCCTTCAATTCGCAAGAGGTTGAATGCATCTCACAGGAGAAAGCATCAGAGCGAGTGAAACAGTGCCTCACTGTAAGCCATCCATCTATCATCTGTCTGGTCATAAAGAGTATGACTGCCACCTGTAGCATTGAATACAAGGGAAGTCAGTGAGCATTGGCCTCACTTGATAAAATAATAGCCAATCAGCTTTGAGGTAAACTGAGTGAGCTCAACTGTGAATGGTCCTGGCTTACCAAAGAAAAGTGTTAAGGGAAGCCGGTTTGGATTTGACTTCACCCCTATCACGTAAAATAACTGAAACAACTTGAATTGTTGCACCTCATTGTGTTGTTGTCCTCCAGTGGCTAGCAAGTTAAAATGGACCCTTTCCTAAATTAGCCATGGATAGAGATAGGGATTTGGACTTGTGGTTTTACTCAATCCTCCGTAATGGCCATTTTAACTGAGGAGGTCATCGTTGTAAATAACAATTTGTTCTTAACTGACTTACCTAGTTAAATAAAGGTGAAATAAAATTTGTAAAAAAATATTAGAACGCCGAATCTGATCGAACCATAAAAGTACACATTGTGCCCCTGGACTGAGAGGATGGAAGTAGCTAGATGTAGAAGGCTAATATTACCTAGCTAACGTTGCCATGAAAGGAAGTTAGGATAGCGAGCAGGCATTTTCGCTAGGTAGCTTGGGACAACAAAAAATAAACACAGCTTGTACTGTATGACAGTCATTGACCGTTTCATCAACATGAACGAGAGGAGGATGGCAGGGTGAGTCAACATGTTTTTTCTACACGAACGCACTCAAATCAGAACCATGGACAGCCACATCATATTTAGCTTTGATTGATTGAATAACTTGTTTTTGGTATATTGCAAACCGTGTGCATGCAATATGAGGAGGACATTATAGTCCTAGAAAAGCTTTTCACTTTCACTGACTCACCCAATGACGCGCAGCTCAATTGCCCGCGATGGCGATAGGCTTTTGGCACGAGACTATCAATCGGCCTATTTGGAAGTTGATAAACTATTTTGGCATCCAACAGTCAGACTAGAGTGTTCTCTTTTAAGCAGAGGCCATTTGTTTTCCAACCTATGTTTTCTCGCAATTGTATCTGAAATATTGCGAAAGGCTTGTTCTGGCTGCATGCTGTTCACTGACAGATTTTCCGTGCGTTCCTGGGCCATGCCTTGTGATTGGGCTGCATAAACACAATCCATAGATAGACAATAAAAAAAATAAGCTATTGGTCCTGTGTGGCAAAATTATAGGCCTACTCCAATGTAGTAATCTGCATTATTTCATTTATTTCTGAACAGACAGGAGCAATTCTATAATTTTGGCAATGTTTTTCAATTAGCCTAATTAGGGGTGCTGCAGCTCCTCCAGCACTCTTCCCGCTGCTATGATTGAAAATAAATGATGAAGTGCAACACTGAAGAGTTGAGAGCTGCAGGCTCATGTCTCGCAGAGAGAGTGAGAGAGATCATAGAAAGTATCGCATGGGGAGACTTGTTCTGCACACAGATTGCGGCAACAAATGCGGTGACGTCAGCAACCATGGTAGTCCACCAAAAGCGCTGTTGCACAATGGCCAAGGTCCGACGAGAGCCCGGGTGGCAGGCAAGGTTAGAGGATCTGGGCCCCTGTCCGGGGTTTCGGCTGGGAATGCTGCGCCTCACGAACCTGCTTCCCTATTCCCCAGCTGAGTGCTGTCACCAGGCACGAGGTGGGAAGGATGGTTTTGGGTTCCGAGTGGTGTAGCCACAGGGCTATAGCGGCATGACAGCGCATCCGGCTTGGCATTCTTGGATCCCGGTCAGTATGAGATGGAGAAGTTAAACCGAGTGAAAAGCAGGGCCTACCTAGCTGAATGGAATTGAGACGTTTGGCGATGGGGAGATATTCCAGGTTCTTGTGGTCTGTCCACACAATGAACGAATGTTCCGCCCCTCCAGACAGTGCCTCCATTCCTCCAATGCCAGCTTCACCGCAAGAGAACATAATTCACCAGAGTCTAGAACACAGCAGGGGCGTTGGTAAGGCCAACTGACATGACCAGATACTCGTAGTGACCGTGTTGAAGGGAGTCTTCCACTCTTCTCCTTCCCAATCCGCACCATGTGGTAAGCGTTTCGTCCAGTTTGTAGAACACACTGGCCCCCTGGAGCAGCTCGAAGGCCAAGGAGATGAGTGGTAGCGGATAGTAGTTCTTCACCGTGATGTCGTTGAGGCCCCGATAGTCGATGCATGGGTTCAGGGTTTTGTCCTTCTTCTCCACAAAGAGGTACCCTGCACAGGTGGGGGAGGAAGAAGGACGGATGAATCCTGCAGCTAGGGAGTCCTCAAAGTACTTCTCCATAGCCTTGGTCTCCGAACCCAACAGGGAGTACAGTTGTACCCGGGGACAGAGTGGTGCTTGGGAGAAGGTTGATCCCGCAGTCATAGGGTTGGTGCGGCAGAAGCGAAGTGGTCCGGGCCTCACTGAACACCTCCCGGAGGTCCTGGTACTCCGCGGGAATGCTGGAGACATCCGGAGAAACTTCTGAGCCCCCAGGAAGACATCCCGGGGCAGGCTGAGTAGAATGGGCTCCAGCCCAGCAGGCCAGTCAATAAAAGAACTGTGTCACTGGAGCCAAGAGAATCCACAATACCACAGGAACCTGAATAACTTAAACAGCAGGAATTGGATTGTCTCGCTGTGGTTCCCTGACACACGTCGGTTGATGCGGGTGGAATTGTGGGTGACCCAACCCACGGGCGCTCTAACGTCCATGGGAATGGAGAGGGACTGTGTGGGGATGCCCAGCTCGGACAAAAGGGTAGCTTCCATAAAGCTCTCATTGGCCCCAATGTTGATGAGTACCCAGAGAGATTTCAACTGGTTCCCCCACAGATGGCATGAAAGGGGGTGCGAGTAAGGGGAGAGGAAAAGTTTTCAGTTTGGCCCACCAGAGTAGTCGTTCCTACCGGTGAGCCTGGTCTTTTAGTGGACATATGGCCACAAAATGACCAGTAGTCCTGCAATACAGGCAACTCTTCGTGTGAAGCCTGTATTGCCATTCTACTGGGGACAGCCTAGCTCTGCCTAGTTGCATTACCACGGGAAGAGGGGAATTGGCTGACTTCGGCGACTCTCGGGGTAACTCGGGCAGCCTCAGGTTCTCTCAGCAACGGAGCCGTTGAGGACTTCTGGGATGTCTCGGAGGCGAGGTGAAAGCCTTGGGCGGGCGAGTGAAATCTCCTCTCCTTCCTTCACTCCCGTAGTCGCCCATCAATCTGAATGGACAAAGCGATGAGCGAGTCGAGATCTGTCGGTAGATCCCGGGCTGTAAGCTCATCCTTTACTTTCTCCGATACTCTGTGCAGGAAGCATACTGCCAACTGTTGTTGCCCACACTACCGTAGCCCAGGTGAGAGCCCTCCCGGCCATCACTGTGATGAGGTACGCTATATTAGAGTGGTCTGAGGGGAAGGAGAAAGGCTGCAGCTCGATGATGAGGGAACACTGAGCGAGACATGCCTGACAGTTGTCCGACTCTCCATCGAAGCGTCCGTGGGAGGTAAGCGGGGTTCCCCAGGAAATCGGGTGGCTGGGGAGGTGGTGCTGTTAACCTGTTGAGTCTATGGGGGCGCTATTTCATTATTGGATAAAAAAAACGTGCCCGTTTTAAGCGTGATATTTTGTCACGAAAAGATGCTCGACTATGCATATAATTGACAGCTTTGGAAAGAAAACAGTCTAACGTTTCCAAAACTGCAAAGATATTATCTGTGAGTGCCACAGAACTCATGCTACAGGCGAAACCAAGATGAAACTTCAAACAGGAAATGAGCAAAATTTCTGAAGCTCTGTTTTCCAATGTCTCCTTATATGGCTGTGAATGCACCAGGAACGTGCCTGCGCTTTCTGTCGTTTCTTCAAGATGTCTGCAGCATTGTGATGTATTTGTAGGCATATCATTGGAAGATTGGCCATAAGAGACTACATTTTCCAGTGGTCTGCCCGGTGTCCTTTGTCTAAATTGGTGCGTAATCTTCAGTTGCGGTCATTTTCTCCTGGGATTCAGGACAGAAAGCACACTTCCACGAACGATATATCATCGAAGAGATATGTGAAAAACACCTTGAGGATTGGTTCTAAACAACGTTTGCCATGTTTCAGTCGATATTATGGAGTTAATTTGGAAAAAAGTTCGGCGTTTTGATGACTGGATTTTCGTTTTTTTTCAAAGGTAAATGATTTTATTTGAATGCTTTTCTGTTTTTTGTGAAAATGTTGCCTGCTGAATGCTAATGCTAAATGCTACGCTAGCTAGCTACACAAATGATTGTTTTCCTATGGTTGAGAAGCATATTTTGAAAATCTGAGATGACAGTGCTGTTAACAAAAGGCTAAGCTTGAGAGCTAGCATATTTATTTCATTTCATTTGCGATTTTCATGAATAGTTAACGTTGCGTTATGGTAATGAGCTTGAGTCTGTATTCACGATCCCGGATCCAGGATGGCTAAGTGCAACTGGTTAATACCCGGGTTACTGAGTGGCTGGGAATTTAGGCCGCCATGGTAGGCTGCCATCATCATGGTAGGCTACTGTCGTGGTAGGCTGCCTAACAGACATCCTGTGGAATTGCTCCAGCAATGTGTTCAACGCTCGGTCATGGCGTTCGGCCAAGGTCTGGAACCCTTCCATAAGAACACAAAGCAACTCCTTGTGGCTCCTTGGGAGGTGATGGTGTTGCGGAGCTGGTCAGAGTCTGCTGGGTCAGTCATGGCCAGTTCGTACTATCACGTTTCAGGAGTAGACCCAGATGCAGAACGACAAAAGTTTATTACTAGAACAGGGGCTAGGCAAAATGACAGGTCAAGGGCAAAAGGAGGTCAGTAATCCAGATCAGGGTCCATAAGGTACAGAATGGCAGGGTCAGGGCAATAATCCAGGGTGGTGCGACAAGGGTGGTAGGCTTGATGAACAAAACAAACTGGCAACAGACAAACAGAGAACACAGGTATAAATACACTGGGGATAATTGGAAAAATGGGCGACACCTGGACAGGTGCAAGCAAAAAAACAGGTGAAACAGATCAGGGTATGACAGAATGTGAATCTCATTCTCATTTTTTTTAGTGGGCAGGAGATAATGAAGAGGTAACTCGAATTAACTCTGGTTGCTTTTATTATAATTTTTACATTGCAAACAGGGATTTTTTTTATTCTCGCACGTAGAGGTACCCGATCCGGCCAAATAGGTTCCGGAACAAAACAGTTAAAAATGGAGAGGCTTGAATTAAGCACTGGGCCTACCACATGAATGGGCATTCGTAACATTCCATTGCAGGCTGACACTGTAGGCTACACTCCAGTAGTATTTTTTTATTTGATTTATTTCACCTTTATTTAACCAGGTAGGCCAGTTGAGAACAAGTTCCCATTCACAACTATGACCTGGCCAAGATAAAGCAAAGAGGTTTTACGAGGATATGTTTGGCAGCATGAGTGAAGAATGCTTTGTTTTGCGAAATCGGAAGCAGATTCTAGATTTCATTTTGGATTGAAGATGCTTAATATGAGTCTGGAAGGAGAGTTTACAGTCTAATCAGACACCTAGGTATTTGTAGTTTTCCACATATTCTAAGTCAGAACCGTCCAGAGTAGTGATGCTAGGCGGGCGGGCAGGTGCGGGCAGCGATTGGTTGAAGAGCATGCATTTAGTTTTACTTGCATGTAAGAGCAGTTGGAGGCTACGTAAGGAGAGTTATATGGAATTGAAACTCGTCTGGAGGTTAGTTAACACAGTGTCCAAAGAAGGGCCAGAAGTATACAGAATGGTGCCGTCTGCGTAGAGGTGGATCAGAGAATCACCAGCCGCAAAAGCGACATCATTGATGCATACAGAGAAAAGAGTCGGCCCGTGAATTGAACCCTGTGGCACCCACATAGAGACTGCCAGAGGTCTGGAAAACAGGGCCTCTGATTTGACACACTGAACTCTGTCTGAGAAATAGTTGGTGAACCAGGTGAGGCAGTCATTTGAGAAACCAAGGCTGTTGATTCTGCCGATAAGAATGCGGTGATTGACAGAGTCGAAAGCCTTGGCCAGGTCGATATATACGGCTGCACAGTATTAACTTTTGTCGATGGCGGTTATGATATTGTTTGGGACCTTGAGCATGGCGGAGGTGTACCCATGACCAGCTCGGAAACCAGATAGCATAACGGAGAAGGTACGGTGAGATTCGAAATGGTCGGTGGTCTGTTTGTGGCACAGTTGATATCTTTTGGACATATTTTTTTGTTTTGTTTTTTGTTTCTGTCCGGACCGGCGTAGCCACAAGAAGTAGGGATGCTGAGGGTACTGCAGCACTCCCTGAAAAATCTGAATACATCGTTTACATATTTTTTTTACAAAAGTAGTAAACAGGTCTTTACTAGTCCTGTATTCGTGGACCTACAGTGCCTTGCGAAAGTATTCGGCACCCTTGAACTTTGAGACCTTTTGCCAAATTTCAGGCTTCAAACATAAAGATATAAAACTGTATTTTTTTGTGAAGAATCAACAACAAGTGGGACACAATCATGAAGTGGAACGACATTTATTGGATATTTCAAACTTTTTTAACAAATCAAAAACTGAAAAATTGGGCGTGCAAAATTATTCAGCCCCCTTAAGTTAATACTTTGTAGCGCCACCTTTTGCTGCGATGTAAGTCGCAGCTGTAAGTCGCTTGGGGTATGTCTCTATCAGTTTTGCACATCGAGAGACTGAATTTTTTTCCCATTCCTCCTTGCAAAACAGCTCGAGCTCAGTGAGGTTGGATGGAGAGCATTTGTGAACAGCAGTTTTCAGTTCTTTCCACAGATTCTCGATTGGATTCAGGTCTGGACTTTGACTTGGCCATTCTAACACCTGGATATGTTTATTTTTGAACCATTCCATTGTAGATTTTGCTTTATGTTTTGGATCATTGTCTTGTTGGAAGACAAATCTCCGTCCCAGTCTCAGGTCTTTTGCAGACTCCATCAGGTTTTCTTCCAGAATGGTCCTGTATTTGGCTCCACCCATCTTCCCATCAATTTTAACCATCTTCCCTGTCTCTGCTGAAGAAAAGCAGGCCCAAACCATGATGCTGCCACCACCATGTTTGACAGAGGGGATGGTGTGTTCAGGGTGATGAGCTGTGTTGCTTTTACGCCAAACATAACGTTTTGCATTGTTGCCAAAAAGTTCAATTTTGGTTTCATCTGACCAGAGCACCTTCTTTCACATGTTTGGTGTGTCTCCCAGGTGGCTTGTGGCAAACTTTAAACAACACTTTTTATGGATATCTTTAAGAATTGGCTTTCTTCTTGCCACTCTTCCATAAAGGCCAGATTTGTGCAATATACGACTGATTGTTGTCCTATGGACAGAGTCTCCCACCTAAGCTGTAGATCTCTGCAGTTCATCCAGAGTGATCATGGGCCTCTTGGCTGCATCTCTGATCAGTCTTCTCCTTGTATGAGCTGAAAGTTTAGAGGGACGGCCAGGTCTTGGTAGATTTGCAGTGGTCTGACTCCTTCCATTTCAATATTATCGCTTGCACAGTGCTCCTTGGGATGTTTAAAGCTTGGGAAATCTTTTTGTATCCAAATCCGGCTTTAAACTTCTTCACAACAGTATCTCGGACCTGCCTGGTGTGTTCCTTGTTCTTCATGATGCTCTCTGAGCTTTTAACGGACCTCTGAGACTATCACAGTGCAGGTGCATTTATACGGAGACTTGATTACACACAGGTGGATTGTATTTATCATCATTAGTCATTTAGGTCAACATTGGATCATTCAGAGATCCACACTGAACTTCTGGAGAGAGTTTGCTGCACTGAAAGTAAAGGGGCTGAATAATTTTGCACGCTCAATTTTTCAGTTTTTGATTTGTTAAAAAAGTTTAAAATATCCAATAAATGTCGTTCCACTTCATGATTGTGTCCCACTTGTTGTTGATTCTTCACAAAAAAAATACAGTTTTATATCTTTATGTTTGAAGCCTGAAATGTGGAAAAGGTCGCAAAGTTCAAGGGGGCCGAATACTTTCGCAAGGCACTGTATATAGCAGTCTGTAGCGTAGGCAAAAAATAAGCGCCTATAATAACCTCTAGGTGAGATGAAAGGAGCAAAGAGAGGGAGGACATGAAAATAACAAAATAACAAATAACAGATTTACTGTGCCCCCTAACAATTCTCATAGGTTGTTTCATGAACCAGAAAGTGTTCAACCTCTTCCGTCCCCTTTCTCTGTATGGCTAGCCACTGACTACACTTTAGCTAGCAAGTTAGCAGAGCAGTAGATCAAAAAATAATTTGATATTACTTAGCCTAGATAATTGTTTGTATAGTATGCTGACGTCTGCTATTTCAGACCTTATGGCATTTTTCAAGGATGAGCTTAAGAGCACTACAAGGGGAGAAGAGCACTATGTCTGGCCATGTGGAGAAGTGCAAATATAGAGTGCTTGCAGTTGACATACGACGCCTCCTGGCGGCCATGTTGGAAGACCACCGCATTAATTATTTTGTCAACAACAGCTGAGTGGCTCTCCAAACTGCATAATTACAGTGCCTAAAACTAGTTGATTCATCAAAGACGGACACAGTCATTTTCTGTGGAGTGTTTGGCTGCTCGAACATGGAAGATTCCCCGTAATCATGAAACACCATTGGTGATGCCAATGAGAAAAGTGAAGAGACCTTTATGCCCGTCAAAACCTGAACGTCAGACAAAATTAGCTAGATAGCATATAGTCAGTCCACCTATTAGCATGTGTCTCGTGAGTTTCAAGTTTTGGGGAAGGTATTTTTTTCACCACAAAAAAAAACATCTTTATAGCAAAGGATAGCTAAATCTTTTTTAATGTGATAGTAGCTCAAGCCTACTCTACTGACACTGACAATAGATCAATAAAAACAACTTTGTCTTGAAAGCACAAACTACAACAAGATAATGATGGTTATATAAACTTTAGAAACCACGCAAGATACAAAATGGATAAGGCCAAATCCCAACATTACATAGACGCTGTTAATGACAATTTACATCAGCCTGGTAAACTGTGGAAAATGTTGGCTCAAAATCAACCCCATAAGGTAAAAACCGGTAGTATTGGCCTGGATATTGATGATTTTTTTATGCTATGACCAGGAAAAGGTTGCAAATTTGTTTGATCTGTACATGGTAACAGAGGACAACATCTCCAATCTAATATGCTTAATGAGCACAAACAAAGCAACTGGGTTGGATACCCTTCCTGCAAGATTCATAAAGGATAGTGCTTGTGTCACTGCTAAAATGATAATGCATATTGTAAACCTTTCTATTAGTAGTGGTACATTTCCCACTGTTCTCAAAACAGCCCGACTGGTTCTGCTCCACAAGAAGAGCAGTAAAACAAATGTAGGAAACTACAGGTCTGTGTCAATCCTCAGCATTTTATCCCAAGTTGTTGAGAGATTATTTTTTAATCAACTTGAGGGACTCAAGTCGTTGACTTCCGGCGCCGACAGAGATGGCCGCCTCGCTTCGCGTTCCTAGGAAACTATGCAGTTTTTTCTTTTTTTACGTGTTATTTCTTACATTAGTACCCCAGGTCATCTTAGGTTTCATTACATACAGTCGAGAAGAACTACTGAATATAAGATCAGCGTCAACTCACCATCAGTACGACCAATAATATGTTTTTCGCGACGCGGATGTCATGTATTGTCATGTTGTGTCCTGTTCCTGTTCTTTCTCTTCACCCTGTCTCCCTCTGCTGGTCGTATTAGGTTACCTTTTCTTCCCCTCTTTCCCCCAGCTGTTCCTTGTCTTCTCTAACTACCTCGTTCACCCCTTTTCCCACCTGTTCCCTTTTTCCCTCTGATTAGGTCCCTATATCTCTCTCTGTTTCTGCTTCTGTCTTTGTCGGATTCTCGTTTGTGTTACTCATGCCTGAACCAGACTATCGTCGTGTTTGCTGCAACCTTGTCCTGTCCTGTCGGAATCTGCCTGTTCATCTAACCTTGTCCTGTCCTGTCGGAATCTGCCTGTCCATCTGAGCCTACGTGTGTTTCGTCATTAAAGAAACTCTGTTTTGTTAATTCGCTTTTGGGTCCTCATTCACGCACCTGACAGAAGAATCCGACCAAGAATGGACCCAGCGACTTCGGATCCTCTCCACTCAGCCGTCGAGATCCAGGGAGCGATGCTAGGCAGACACGAGCAGGAATTGTCTGCTGCTCGACATGCCGTTGAGACCCTGGCCACCCAAGTCTCCAACCTCACAGAACAGGTTCACCATCTCCGCCTCGATCCACCGGCCACTTCCAGGGCTTTCGAATCTCCGGAGCCCAGAATCAATAACCCGCCGTGTTACTCTGGGGAGCCCACTGAATGCCGCTCGTTCCTCACCCAGTGTGATATTGTGTTTTCTCTCCAGCCCAACACTTACTCCAGGAGCACTGCTCGTATCGCCTACGTCATATCTCTCCTTACTGGACGGGCTCGTGAGTGGGGCACGGCAATCTGGGAGGCAAGGGCTGAGTGTACTAACCAGTATCAGGACTTTAAGGAGGAGATGATACGGGTTTTTGATCGATCTGTTTTTGGGGAGGAGGCTTCCAGGGTCCTGTCTTCCCTATGTCAAGGTAATCGATCCATAACAGACTACTCTATTGAGTTTCGCACTCTTGCTGCCTCCAGTGGCTGGAACGAGCCGGCTTTGCTCGCTCGTTTTCTGGAGGGTCTCCGCGCAGAGGTAAAGGATGAGATTCTCTCCCGGGAGGTTCCTTCCAGCGTGGATTCCTTGATTGAACTCGCTATTCGCATTGAGCGACGGGTTGATCTTCGTCACCGAGCTCGTGGAAAGGAGCTCGCGTTCTCCGTTGCCCCCCTCTCCGCATCACTACCATCTTCCTCTGCCGGCTCGGGTGCTGAGCCTATGCAGCTGGGAGGTATCCGCATCTCGACTAAAGAGAGGGAACGGAGAATCACCAACCGCCTCTGTCTCTATTGCGGTTCCGCTGGTCATTTTGTCACTTCATGTCCAGTAAAAGCCAGAGCTCATCAGTAAGCGGAGGGCTACTGGTGAGCGCTACTACTCCTGTCTCTCCTTCAAGATCCTGCACTACCTTGTCGGTCCATCTACGCTGGACCGGTTCGTCAGCTTCCTGCAGTGCCTTGATAGACTCTGGGGCGGAGGGCTGTTTTATGGACGAGACCTGGGCTCGGGAACATGACATTCCTCTCAGACAGTTAAGGGAGCCCACGGCCTTGTTCGCCTTGGATGGTAGTCCTCTCCCCAGGATTCAGCGTGAGACGCTACCTTTAACCCTCACTGTCTCTGGTAATCATAGCGAAACCATTTCTTTTTTAATTTTTCGTTCACCTTTTACACCTGTTGTTTTGGGCCATCCCTGGCTAGTTTGTCATAATCCTTCTATTAATTGGTCTAGTAATTCTATCCTCTCCTGGAACGTCTCTTGTCATGTGAAATGTTTAATGTCTGCTGTCCCTCCTGTTTCCTCTGTCTCTTCTTCACAGGAGGAGCCTGGTGATTTGACAGGGGTGCCGGAGGAATATCACGATCTGCGCACGGTGTTCAGTCGGTCCAGGGCCACCTCTCTTCCTCCACACCGGTCGTATGATTGTAGTATTGATCTCCTTCCGGGAACCACTCCCCCCCGGGGTAGACTATACTCTCTGTCGGCTCCCGAACGTAAGGCTCTCGAAGATTATTTGTCTGTAGCTCTTGCCGCCGGTACCATAGTCCCCTCCTCCTCTCCCGCCGGAGCGGGGGTTTTTTTTGTTAAGAAGAAGGACGGGTCCCTGCGCCCCTGCATAGATTATCGAGGGCTGAATGACATAACAGTGAAGAATCGTTATCCGCTTCCTCTTATGTCTTCAGCCTTCGAGATCCTGCAGGGAGCCAGGTTTTTCACTAAGTTGGACCTTCGTAACGCTTACCATCTCGTGCGCATCAGGGAGGGGGACGAGTGGAAGACGGCGTTTAACACTCCGTTAGGGCACTTTGAATACCGGGTTCTTCCTTTCGGCCTCGCTAACGCTCCAGCTGTCTTTCAGGCATTAGTCAATGATGTCCTGAGAGACATGCTGAACATCTTTGTTTTCGTTTACCTTGACGATATCCTGATTTTTTCACCGTCACTCCAGATTCATGTTCAGCACGTTCGACGTGTCCTCCAGCGCCTTTTAGAGAATTGTCTTTTTGTGAAGGCTGAGAAGTGCACTTTTCATGCCTCCTCCGTCACATTTCTCGGTTCTGTTATTTCCACTGAAGGCATTAAGATGGATCCCGCTAAGGTCCAAGCTGTCATTGATTGGCCCGTCCCTAAGTCACGCGTCGAGCTGCAGCGCTTTCTCGGCTTCGCGAACTTCTATCGTCGTTTCATCCGTAATTTCGGTCAGGTGGCAGCTCCTCTCACAGCCCTTACTTCTGTCAAGACGTGCTTTAAGTGGTCCGTTTCCGCCCAGGGAGCTTTTGATCTCCTCAAGAATCGTTTTACATCCGCACCTATCCTTGTTACACCTGACGTCTCTAGACAGTTCGTTGTCGAGGTTGACGCGTCAGAGGTGGGCGTGGGAGCCATTCTTTCTCAGCGCTCCCTCTCTGACGACAAGGTCCACCCTTGCGCGTATTTTTCTCATCGCCTGTCGCCGTCGGAACTTAACTATGATGTGGGAAACCGCGAACTGCTCGCCATCCGCTTAGCCCTAGGCGAATGGCGACAGTGGTTGGAGGGGGCGACCGTTCCGTTTGTCGTTTGGACTGACCATAGGAACCTTGAGTACATACGTTCTGCCAAACGACTTAATGCGCGTCAGGCGCGCTGGGCGCTGTTTTTCGCTCGTTTCGAGTTCGTGATTTCTTATCGTCCGGGCTCTAAGAACACCAAGCCTGATGCTTTATCTCGTCTCTTCAGTTCTTCAGTAGCCTCCACTGACCCCGAGGGGATTCTCCCTGAGGGGCGTGTTGTCGGGTTGACTGTCTGGGGAATTGAGAGGCAGGTAAAGCAAGCACTCACTCACACTCCGTCGCCGCGCGCTTGTCCTAGGAACCTTCTTTTCGTTCCCGTTCCTACTCGTCTGGCCGTTCTTCAGTGGGCTCACTCTGCCAAGTTAGCCGGCCACCCTGGCGTTCGGGGTACGCTTGCTTCCATTCGCCAGCGTTTTTGGTGGCCCACCCGGGAGCATGACACGCGTCGTTTCGTGGCTGCTTGTTCGGTCTGCGCGCAGACTAAGTCCGGTAACTCCCCTCCTGCCGGCCGTCTCAGGCCGCTTCCCATTCCCTCTCGACCGTGGTCTCACATCGCCTTAGATTTTGTCACCGGACTGCCTTCGTCAGCGGGGAAGACTGTTATTCTTACGGTTGTCGATAGGTTCTCTAAGGCGGCTCATTTTATTCCCCTTGCTAAGCTTCCTTCTGCTAAAGAGACGGCACAAATCATCATCGAGAATGTTTTCAGAATTCATGGCCTTCCGTCAGACGTCGTTTCGGACAGAGGTCCGCAATTCACGTCTCAATTTTGGAGGGAGTTTTGCCGTTTGATTGGGGCTTCCGTCAGTCTCTCTTCCGGCTTTCACCCCCAGTCTAACGGTCAAGCAGAACGGGCCAATCAGACTATTGGTCGCATCTTACGCAGTCTTTCTTTTCGCAACCCTGCGTCTTGGTCAGAACAGCTCCCCTGGGCAGAATACGCCCACAACTCGCTTCCTTCGTCTGCGACCGGGCTATCTCCTTTTCAGAGTAGCCTCGGGTACCAGCCTCCGCTGTTCTCATCTCAGTTCGCCGAGTCCAGCGTCCCCTCCGCTCAGGCTTTTGTCCAACGTTGCGAGCGCACCTGGAAGAGGGTCAGGTCTGCACTTTGCCGTTATAGGGCGCAGACTGTGAGAGCTGCTAATAAACGTAGAACTAAGAGTCCTAGATATTGTCGCGGTCAGAGAGTTTGGCTCTCCACTCAGAACCTTCCCCTTAAGACAGCTTCTCGCAAGTTGACCCCGCGGTTCATTGGTCCGTTCCGTATTTCTCAGATCATTAATCCTGTCGCAGTGCGACTTCTTCTTCCGCGATATCTTCGTCGCGTCCACCCGGTCTTCCATGTCTCCTGTGTTAAGCCCGTTCTTCGCGCCCCCGCTCGTCTTCCCCCCCCCCCCCCCCATCCTTGTCGAGGGCGCACCTATCTACAGGGTCCGTAAGATTTTGGACATGCGTCCTCGGGGCCGTGGTCACCAGTACCTAGTGGATTGGGAGGGGTACGGTCCTGAGGAGAGGAGTTGGGTTCCCTCTCGGGACGTGCTGGACCGTTCGCTGATCGATGATTTCCTCCGTTGCCGCCAGGTTTCCTCCTCGAGTGCGCCAGGAGGCGCTCGGTGAGTGGGGGGGTACTGTCATGTATTGTCATGTTGTGTCCTGTTCCTGTTCTTTCTCTTCACCCTGTCTCCCTCTGCTGGTCGTATTAGGTTACCTTTTCTTCCCCTCTTTCCCCCAGCTGTTCCTTGTCTTCTCTAACTACCTCGTTCACCCCTTTTCCCACCTGTTCCCTTTTTCCCTCTGATTAGGTCCCTATATCTCTCTCTGTTTCTGCTTCTGTCTTTGTCGGATTCTCGTTTGTGTTACTCATGCCTGAACCAGACTATCGTCGTGTTTGCTGCAACCTTGTCCTGTCCTGTCGGAATCTGCCTGTTCATCTAACCTTGTCCTGTCCTGTCGGAATCTGCCTGTCCATCTGAGCCTACGTGTGTTTCGTCATTAAAGAAACTCTGTTTTGTTAATTCGCTTTTGGGTCCTCATTCACGCACCTGACAGCGGATCCTGTGTTCTGCCTTACAAACAGGACAACGGAGTGGATTCCATGCAGCGACCCAAAAAAACGACTCCGAAAGAGAGGGAAACGAGGCGGTCTTCTGGTCAGACTCCGGAGACGGGCACACCGTGCACCACTCCCTAGCATTCTTCTTGCCAATGTCCAGTCTCTTGACAACAAGGTTGATGAAATCCGAGCAAGGGTAGCATTCCAGAGGGACATCAGAGACTGTAACGTCCTTTGCTTCACTGAAACATGGCTCACTGGAGAGACTCTATCCGAAGCGGTGCAGCCAACGGGTTTCTCCACGCATCGCGTTGACAGAAACAAACATCTTTCTGGTAAGAAGAGGGGCGGGGGCGTATGCCTCATGGCCAACGTGACATGGTGTGATGAAAGAAACATACAGGAACTCAAATCCTTCTGTTCACCTGATTTAGAATTCCTCACAATCAAATGTAGACCGCATTATCTACCAAGAGAATTATCTTCGATTATAATCACAGCCGTATATATCCCCCCCCAAGCAGACACATCGATGGCTCTGAACGAACTTTATTTAACTCTCTGCAAACTGAAAACGATTTATCCGGAGGCTGCATTCATTGTAGCTGGGGATTTTAACAAGGCTAATCTGAAAACAAGACTCCCTAAATTTTATCAGCATATCGATTGCGCAACCAGGGGTGGAAAGACCTTGGATCATTGTTACTCTAACTTCCGCGACGCATATAAGGCCCTGCCCCGCCCCCCTTTCGGAAAAGCTGACCACGACTCCATTTTGTTGATTCCTGCCTACAGACAGAAACTAAAACAAGAGGCTCCCACGCTGAGGTCTGTCCAACGCTGGTCCGACCAAGCTGACTCCACACTCCAAGACTGCTTCCATCACGTGGACTGGGAGATGTTTCGTATTGCGTCAGATAACAACATTGACGAATACGCTGATTCGGTGTGCGAGTTCATTAGAACGTGCGTTGAAGATGTCGTTCCCATAGCAACGATTAAAACATTCCCTAACCAGAAACCGTGGATTGATGGCAGCATTCGTGTGAAACTGAAAGCGCGAACCACTGCTTTTAATCAGGGCAAGGTGTCTGGTAACATGACCGAGTACAAACAGTGCAGCTATTCCCTCCGCAAGGCTATCAAACAAGCTAAGCGCTAGCACAGAGACAAAGTAGAATCTCAATTCAACGGCTCAGACACAAGAGGCATGTGGCAGGGTCTACAGTCAATCACGGACTACAGGAAGAAATCCAGCCCAGTCACGGACCAGGATGTCTTGCTCCCAGGCAGACTAAATAACTTTTTTGCCCGCTTTGAGGACAACACAGTGCCACTGACACGGCCTGCAACGAAAACATGCGGTCTCTCCTTCACTGCAGCCGAGGTGAGTAAGACATTTAAACGTGTTAACCCTCGCAAGGCTGCAGGCCCAGACGGCATCCCCAGCCGCGCCCTCAGAGCATGCGCAGACCAGCTGGCCGGTGTGTTTACGGACATATTCAATCAATCCCTATACCAGTCTGCTGTTCCCACATGCTTCAAGAGGGCCACCATTGTTCCTGTTCCCAAGAAACTGCACCGCCCTCAACCGTAAGGCTCTCCAGAGGGTAGTGAGGTCTGCACAACGCATCACCGGGGGCAAACTACCTGCCCTCCAGGACACCTACACCACCCATGTCACAGGAAGGCCATAAAGATCATCAAGGACATCAACCACCCGAGCCACTGCCTGTTCACCCCGCTATCATCCAGAAGGCGAGGTCAGTACAGGTGCATCAAAGCTGGGACCGAGAGACTGAAAAACAGCTTCTATCTCAAGGCCATCAGACTGTTAAACAGCCACCACTAACACTGAGTGGCTGCTGCCAACACACTGACACTGACTCAACTCCAGCCACTTTAATAATGGGAATTGATGGGAAATTATGTAAATATATCACTAGCCACTTTAAACAATGCTACCTTATATAATGTTACTTACCCTACATTATTCATCTCATATGCATACGTATATACTGTACTCTATATCATCGACTGTATCCTTATGTAATACATGTATCACTAGCCACTTTAAACTATGCCACTTTGTTTACATACTCATCTCATTTGTACATACTGTACTCGATACCATCTACTGTATCTTGCCTATGCTGCTCTGTACCATCACTCATTCATATATCATTATGTACATATTCTTTATCCCCTTACACTGTGTACAAGACAGTAGTTTTGGAATTGTTAGTTAGATTACTTGTTATTACTGCATTGTCGGAACTAGAAGCACAAGCATTTCGCTACACTCGCATTAACATCTGCTAACCATGTGTATGTGACAAATAAAATTTGATTTGATTTGATTTGATTTGGATACCTTCTCGAGCACAAACCTCTTTATGAACTCCAATCTGGCTTTAGAACAGCTCATTCCACCGATACTTGTCGTGTCCACCTTTTTGACTACATCAAGCAGGAAGGTGAAAAGGGGAATTATACAGCTATGGTCATGTTTGCTTTCTGCTAGTTAAAAAAAGGTTTTAAAAATAAGTTAGACTTGCAGAAAGCTTTTGAAACTGTGGACCATGATATTCTCCTGATGAAACTGAAATGCAAACTGAAATGATATAGCAGTGAATTGGTTTATCTGACCAACAGAACACAAGTATGTAACGTTGGTGATGTTCTGTCAGAAGCCAAAGAAATATCCTATGGAGTTCCGCAGGGATACATTTAAGGGTCTCTTTTGTATATGTTAATGATATGCCAGATACAGTAAAGTGCAAACTCCTGCTTTATGCTGATGACACAGCCATATTCTGGTATCAGAGAAGGATATAGTTTACATAGCGGAGACCCTGAGTAAGGAATTGCAGATTTTGTTAGCGATTGGTTAAATGACAACAAATTGTCACTACATTTTTGGAAAAACTTAATCGATTTTGTTTGGAAACAAATGTGGATTGCTTAGGGCTGACAAGATAAAGGCAAACTGTTCAGGCAAGGAGATTGAATCTAAAACAAGTGTTACTTATCTTGGTGTGTCCCTTGATAAATCCTTTTCTTGAGACATGATTACTGTTAAAATTATTTCTGAAATGGCGAACAAATTGAAATGTTTATATTGTAACACTAACTATTTTAACATCAAAGTTAAGATGAGGCGGCAGGTAGACTAGTGGTTAGAGCAATTAAGATTTCTAGATCGAATCCCTGAGCTGACAAAAAAACTGTCATTCTGCCACTGAACGAGGCAGTTAGACAACTGTTCCTAGGCTGTCATTGTAAATGAGAATTTGTTCTTAACTGACTTGCCTAGTTAAATAAATAAAAATAACTGCTTGACTCAACCTTGATTCAGTGTCATTTTTATTATGCCTGCTCTGCTTGGTATAGAGGGATATCAAAAATGCTGAAAAAGAGAATGCAGGTCATGCAAAATAATGGTATCAGGTATATGCTGAACACTAGGACCCACATGGGGGTACAGGAGTTCTGTGAGGTGGGCTTGTTGCCTTGAGTTCAGAATTGTCCATAGTGTTCCGACTATCTCACCCTCACAGTACTGGACAATGTTATTCTTACAAATTGCATTAAACATGTTTTAGATCTTGTTTATGGAAAACTGTTTATAACTATTGTGGCAAAGAAGGGGGTCGAGTGATAAATGGCAGATATGTGAGAGCAGAACTAATAAACGGGCTCTGCCCGATCACTAAAATGTCCACCCCTGTCAGAACTACAGATCACAAAATGGCCGACCGCCAAAACTACAAGTCCCAGAAGCAAGGGGAACCCTCAGAAGGTGGAGCCGACCCACAGATAAAGGGTCAAGAAAAACCAGGAAGAGGGAGAGAGAGTGCTGGAAGGATCTATAAACAATAGAGAAAGAGACAATAGAGATTGGCTGGATTTACTGTGTATGAGCTGGATTGTTTTGGACTTACCTGATGGTGTTTGGACCTGGACCTACCGAGAACCCGATTTGTGTACCGAACCCTGCTATCCTTGACCTCGCCTACGGCCTGGGTGGACCAGGACGGAGAAACAAACACACAGGTCACTGTCCTGTTCGAAAGAACTCTCATTCTTGGGTGATTTGGTGACAGTTTACCACTTAATTTGTGACAAGCGCTCCTAACCTTGAAGAGATTTGCCACACTATTTTCATTGTTGCAACTTGCTGAAAATTGTCCACAATGTTCCTATCATCTAGTTTAAACAGTACAGCAAAAATTGTACTTAGAGTGCATCAAACATGATTTAGACCTTGTTTATGTGAGTGCCACTGGAAAGTTGGTAGACTATAATTACCTCCTCATATTGAAATGGTTCCAATCGTCTTTCCACCATTCATTTTTTCGTAGGGGATTTTAGAACTACTTCATATAAGGCCTGTGTTGTGTGTAGGCTTACCCTGACATGACGTTTTGATAACCGCGCAAATCTCTCTCGGACAAGGTAACATTTATCAATATATTCGCCTGTAATTACACCCCAAAAAAGGAAACGCTAACTAGCTGCTAATGTGGCCGCTAATCATACAGAACACACATCCTGTCACAAGTTTTGACTTCATCACTCATGGAACAGGGTGGGAAAAACATTAACATTTCTCCATTCAAACTCTCATCGACAAGTAGCAAGTAACCTAGCAAGTAGATATTATAGCCTTTTTAGTTTCTCATGTAAATAATTTATATAATGTATTTCTTGTGTGTATTCTTGTTTAGCATTTTTGTAATTACCTAGCTAGCTACCATTTTTTAATTACTATATGTTTTTTTAAATTACCCTGGCCTTTGAAGCTAACCTTAGGTCTCTTCATCGATCAGAAGCAAGGATGGTTCTGTGCTATGTACCAAATTGTAACTACTCTGATAAGCACACGTGCATGTTATCGTTTTCCAACCTCTGTAAGTCAGAGGCGTTGCTGGAGCTGTGTAACAAGGTAAGCCCTGTTTGCTAGCTGCTAACAAACTATTTTGGTTAGGTCAAAAATCTGTGGTTAGCTAGATAACTGTAGTTACGTGTACAACACACATTACCTTCCTTACAGCTAACGTTGTACCATATCTCACTGTGGTATAAGCAGACTTTTCCGACAGGTGTTGACATGCTAGCAAATGTTTCTAAAGTTAGCGATGTGCCAAACTAGCCTGACACAGCAGTGAAACATTGCATGCCACAGATTTAGGACCTGAATGTTACCCGGGTTAGTAGAAATCGTGGTCTTAATCCTTATGTTCCATCTCTGCATGTCAGTCCCTTTCAGACAATCTCCCTATCACTGTTGGTCTTCCTCACTGACCTCACAGCTGAGGTCTTTAACTTTCCTTTTGAGAATTAGTATCAGAAGTACAGTTGTAATACGTCACCTCTTCACCTTTAATTCTTCAAAAATGCCATATGGTCTGAAATTGACACCAAAGTCGATATACTGTACAAACAGTTCTTTAGGCCAAGTATTACAAAAAAATAAAAAATATCTACTGCACTGCTAACTAGCTAGCTATGGTGTAGTCAGTGGCTAGCTAGGACGGTAGCAGTGTCTTGCTGAATTAGTAGTCTTGCTGAGGTCTTCTCTGTCGCTAATTAACTTTTTTTTTTTTAAGTAAATGGAGGCGACTATATTGATAAAAACTCACCTTGTATGAGAGAATAACACAGTTATCAAAATGTCATGCGAATGTAAGTCTACACCAAACACATATGAAGTGTTACAATGTTTCCATTTCTATTGTCAGGGCTGTGGGTAACTGGTGAAAGGAGTGAGGCGCAGGAGATGCGTGGACAAGTTATTTAATACAAGATAACAGCAGTATAAACACAATACTACAGTGTGGAAAAAATACCGGTACCACTAAATTAACATGTAATGGGGAATTGAAACCAGGTGTGTAGAAAACAAAGACAAAACAAATGGAAAATTAAAAATTTATGGTGATGGCTAGAAGACTGGTGACGTCGACCGCCGCTCGAACAAGGAGAGGGACCGACTCCGGCGGAAGTCGTGACATCTATTGTCTAGTGACAAAGTGTTTTTTAATTGAAACGTCTTGACAAACGGCAGGGGAGGCAGATGGACGAATACTCCCTACAGCAAGAGAATCCTCAATGTACCTCTCCATAGTCTTGGTTTCCAGACCCGACAGGGAATAAAGCCGCCACTGCGGTTGTGTAGTACCCGGGAGAAGATTAATAGCACAAATGTAGGGTCAATGCGGAGGGAGAGATGTAACGTGGGCCTTATTGAAAACCTCCCGGAGGTCCTGGTACTCAACGGGAATGGCGGAGAGATCCGAGGCTTCTCCCAAGAGCCCTCCCAGACATCAGCATTTTCAAGTACGCTATCCTCGAGCGATCTGAGGAAAATTAAGAGGGCTGCAGCTCAAAGATGAGGAAACACTGGGAAAGAAACGCCCGACAGGATCCTGGATCTCCAGCATAGAGCTCCGGAGGAAGTAAGCTGGGTTCTCAGTGAAGCTGGGGTAGATTGGGGAGAAGCTCCTCTGGTAGCGTGGTAAATGACAGTCTGGGGGGTTACTGTAGTGGCAGGCTGCCTAACAGACAATCCGCGGAATTGCTCAGCAATGTATTGAAGGCACGGACATGGCATTCCACCAAGGTCTGGAATTCTTCCATAAGACCTTGAAGTAACTCCTGGTGGCTCCTTGAGAGGAGACGGTGTTGCGGGGCTGGTCCGAGTCTGCTGGGTCTGGTTTGTTATTGTATAATTAATTGTGTGTCTTTCCTTGTATTTCTATGATGCTCAAACTTATCTTAATAACCACGCTCACCAACATAGGATAAACTTTATCCCTCATGCTGGCCCTGACCAAACCGGTAAGTTGCCCCTAACTATAGAGGGCTAGCAGTTGCGTCACAAATCACTTAGCAACCGCACCAGGCGCCATGTTGGAAGATCAAAGTCCGTCTGTTGGAAGACCTCAAACCCTCCACTTAGCTGGCTGTGTTTTGCGACCACCGGAAATTTCAGGAAGATTGCCCATTATTTAGTCTTTCTAAGGACCCAGAAAATGGAGGCAGTGAGAGAACCTGTCAGTAAATATATTTAGAAAATTATCAAAAATTATGTATTATTAGTTGACTAGTTTGCTATAGAAACTTAGTGTACAGGCTAACTAAAACTCAACTAACTCAAACTCAACTATTTAGCTAACTTTACATACTGTATTGCTTACAAAATAGTATTTAAATATCACCAGCTTTCTAACTTCATTCTTGATGTATTTATCATCGTAACTCAAAATGCATTTGTGGCTAGGTAGGTAGCTAGCTAACAGCCATGATTGACTGTGAAAGAATTAGCTAGCAGTTCCAGCTGTCAGAGAAGGTATAGTAGGCTACTCTGGATGGGGCAGGTACCTTTTGTGGGAGGACATTATGAAAAGATTATTATTATTAGTTCCATTTCCTAGCAAGACAAACGTAGGACAGAGGGATATAGCAACATAATATTCAGTGCTGTCTATTTTGAGTATAATGCAACATGTTTCTTTTGTGATGTTTTCTGTCCTCAGATACAGAGAGCCGTAAAACCCTATCTCAAATCAAATTTATTTATATAGCCCTTCGTACATCAGCTGATATCTCAAAGTGCTGTACAGAAACCCAGCCTAAAACCCCAAACAGCAAGCAATGCAGGTGTAGAAGCACGGTGGCTAGGAAAAAGAGAGAAAGAAAGAGAGAATTAGAGAGAGTATATGTGGGATGGCCAGTCCTCTTCTGGCTGTGCCAGGTGGAGATTATAACAGAACATGGCCAAGATGTTCAAATGTTCATAAATGACCAGCATGGTCGAATAATAATAATAATAATAATAATAAGGCAGAACAGTTGAAACTGGAGCAGCAGCACAGTCAGGTGGACTGGGGACAGCAAGGAGTCATCATGTCAGGTATTCCTGGGGCATGGTCCTAGGGCTCAGGTCCTCCTCCGAGAGAGAAGGAGAGAATTAGAGAACGCACACTTAGATTCACACAGGACACCAAATAGGACAGGAGAAGTACTCCAGATATAACAAACTGACCCTAGCCCCCCAACACACAAACTACTGCAGCATAAATACTGGAGGCTGAGACAGGAGGGGTCAGGAGACACTGTGGCCCACTCCGAGGACACCCCCGGACAGGGCCAAACAGGAAGGATATAACCCCACCCACTTTGCCAAAGCACAGCCCCCACACCACTAGAGGGATATCTTCAACCACCAACTTACCATTCTGAGACAAGGCTGAGTATAGCCCACAAAGACCTCGCCAATCCAGACCGGATGACCACATCAGTGACTCAACCCACTCAGGTGACGCACCCCCTCCAGGGACCCAGTAAGCCAGTGACTCAGCCCCTGTAATAGGGTTAGAGGCAGAGAATCCCAGTGGAAAGAGGGGAACCGGCCAGGCAGAGACAGCACGGGTGGTTCGTTGCTCCATAGCCTTTCCATTCACCCTCCCACTCCTGGGCAAGACTACACTCAATCATATGACCCACTCAAGAGATGAGTCTTCAGTAGAGACTTAAAGGTTGAGACCGAGTTTGCATCTCTGACATGGGTAGGCAGACCGTTCCATAAAAATGGAGCTCTATAGGAGAAAGCCCTGCCTCCAGCTGTTTGCTTAGAAATTCTAGGGACAATTAGGAGGCCTGCGTCTTGTGACCGTAGCGTACGTGTAGGTATGTACGGCAGGACCAAATCAGAGAGATAGGTAGGAGCAAGCCCATGTAATGCTTTGTAGGTTAGCAGTAAAACCTTGAAATCAGCCCTTGCTTTGACAGGAAGCCAGTGTAGAGAGGCTAGCACTGGAATAATATGATCAAATTTTTTGGTTCTAGTCAGGATTCTAGCAGCCGTATTTAGCATTAACTAAAGGTTATGTAAGGGAATACCCCCCTGATTTGGACAAAATCAAATGGCGGTATATTGGCATTGGACAAACCATATACACGATGGCCAATACCACCCAATTTGGCGTTGATTCATGCAAAGTATATTGCAAATGCCATATGGCAATTGCCAATTGTAACACTTCAAAATTCCAATAGGGGGCGTGTGCGTTCCACCGGGGCATTTCATATTGCAAATGGCACCCAAGTCAACATCCAAAAGCCAAATTTTGAAAAATGAAATAAAAAAAAAAAAAAACTTAAAACCCCTTAAAAAAGTGCTTTCTGGACCTTTTTTCGAAATTCTTTCGAGTTTTTTGTCAATTACACATGTGTAAGAACTGTATGAGTATACTTTTGTCATCATATATATATTTTTTTTAAGTACATGCGCATAAGGCATATGTTTTGTCCATTTGCAATATGATTTCATAGGAAGTCAAAAGTCAAAAGTCAAAAATGTCAAAATTTGGTAAAAAACTTCACACATCCTTAAAGTGCTTTCTGGACCTTTTTTCAAAATTCTTTCGATTTTTGTGTCAATTACACATGTATAAGAACTTTATCAACATACTTTAGTCATACTTTATTATCATATATATATATTTTTTTTTACTTGTGCATAAGGCATATGTTTTCTCCATTTGGAATATGATTTCATAGGAAGTCAAAAGTCAAAAGTCAAAAATGTCAAAATTTGGTAAAAAACTTCATACATCCTTAAAAAAGTGCTTTCTGGACCTTTTTTCAAAATTCTTTCGATTTTTGTGTCAATAACAAATGTATAAGAACTTTATCAACATACTTTAGTCATGCTTTATTATCATATTTTTTTTACTTGTGCATAAGGCATATGTTTTCTCCATTTGCAATATGATGTCATAGGAAGTCAAAAGTCAAAGTCAAAAGTAACGATTTTCCTCCGTGCAACTGATGATCTAAAATGTGCAACAAAACATTTTTGATTTTTTTTGTTTATGTTTCCTTACTTTTTCAAAGTCACTGTGCATTTGCAATATGTTTTAATGGGCAGGTACCATCACGAATTTGTCATGCTCAAAATTCAAACTTTACTTTGCTCAAACTATACCTTGGTCAACTTGTATTACATATTTCTTTTTGTTTTACTTGTGCATAAGGCATATGTTTTCTCCATTTGCAATATGATGTCATAGGAAGTCAAAAGTCAAAGTCAAAAGTAAATATTTTCCTCCGTGCACCTGGTGATCTGAAATGTGCACCTGGTGACCTGAAATGTGCACCTGGTGATCTAAAATATGCAACTGGTAACCCCCCAAAAAAATTTTGGGATGTTTTTTTGTTTATGTTTCCTTACTTTTTCAAAGTCACTGTGCATTTGCAATATGTTTTAATGGGCAGGTACCATCACGAATTTGTCATGCTCAAAATTCAAGCTTCTGATCTAAAATATGCAGCTGGTTACCCAACATTTTTTGGGATGTTTTTTTGTTTATGTTTCCTTACTTTTTCAAAGTCACTGTGCATTTGCAATATGTTTTAATGGGCAGGTACCATCACGAATTTGTTTATCGAATTTGTTTATGTTTCCTTACTTTTTCAAAGTCACTGTGCATTTGCAATATGTTTCAATGGGCAGGTACCATCACGAATTTGTCATGCTCAAAATTTTTTAGATGTATTTTTTTTTGTTTCTTACTTTTTCAAAGTCACTGTGCATTTGGAATATGTTTTAATGGGCAGGTACCATCACGAATTTGTTTATCGAATTTGTTTATGTTTCCTTACTTTTTCAAAGTCACTGTGCATTTGCAATATGTTTCAATGGGCAGGTACCATCACGAATTTGTCATGCTCAAAAAATTTTAGATGTATTTTTTTTTGTTTCTTACTTTTTCAAAGTCACTGTGCATTTGGAATATGTTTTAATGGGCAGGTACCATCACGAATTTGTTTATCGAATTTGTTTATGTTTCCTTACTTTTTCAAAGTCACTGTGCATTTGCAATATGTTTCAATGGGCAGGTACCATCACGAATTTGTCATGCTCAAAAAATTTTAGATGTATTTTTTTTTGTTTCCTTACTTTTTCAAAGTCACTGTGCATTTGGAATATGTTTTAATGGGCAGGTACCATCACGAATTTGTTTATCGAATTTGTTTATGTTTCCTTACTTTTTCAAAGTCACTGTGCATTTGCAATATGTTTCAATGGGCAGGTACCATCACGAATTTGTCATGCTCAAAATTTTTTAGATGTATTTTTTTTTGTTTCCTTACTTTTTCAAAGTCACTGTGCATTTGGAATATGTTTTAATGGGCAGGTACCATCACGAATTTGTTTATCGAATTTGTTTATGTTTCCTTACTTTTTCAAAGTCACTGTGCATTTGCAATATGTTTCAATGGGCAGGTACCATCACGAATTTGTCATGCTCAAAATTTTTTAGATGTATTTTTTTTTGTTTCTTACTTTTTCAAAGTCACTGTGCATTTGGAATATGTTTTAATGGGCAGGTACCATCACGAATTTGTTTATCGAATTTGTTTATGTTTCCTTACTTTTTCAAAGTCACTGTGCATTTGCAATATGTTTCAATGGGCAGGTACCATCACGAATTTGTTATGCTCAAAATTTTTTAGATGTATTTTTTTTTGTTTCTTACTTTTTCAAAGTCACTGTGCATTTGGAATATGTTTTAATGGGCAGGTACCATCACGAATTTGTTTATCGAATTTGTTTATGTTTCTTTACTTTTTCAAAGTCACTGTGCATTTGCAATATGTTTCAATGGGCAGGTACCATCACGAATTTGTCATGCTCAAAAAATTTTAGATGTATTTTTTTTTGTTTCTTACTTTTTCAAAGTCACTGTGCATTTGGAATATGTTTTAATGGGCAGGTACCATCACGAATTTGTTTATCGAATTTGTTTATGTTTCCTTACTTTTTCAAAGTCACTGTGCATTTGCAATATGTTTTAATGGGCAGGTACCATCACGAATTTGTCATGCTATAAAAATCCTGCAGGAATGTGAAATTGACTGGCCCGATGAACTCGGGATGGCTTTGCAGTGATTCTGGGTCATCTCAATCGCTCGTTTGGGTTGATTTCAGAATGTCGCTTTTGGAGATGTTTTTTCACTATAGAATCATATTGCAAATGTACAAGAGTCAAGTGGACAAGAGTCCATCAGTCAATTAGATATCATTCTGACCACCAAACTGATACAAACTGACACCAAACCCACTTTTTCCAACTCGTTTAGTAGCCAACTATTACATACTTCAGAGCTGGCCCAAAATTCACAATGCCTTCGGTACAAACCATAAAAAAACCATAAAACACGTAGTTACGTTCTAGCTGCGGGTCCATTTCTTATGTTATGTGTTGGCCTAGCTGAGGCGACCCCGAATCCCAAGTTTCGGCTCGATAGGTCATTTGGTGTCCGAGAAAAACCCTAATTGGTGCTGAAAATCCACTATTTTCCATGACTTGCTACGGGGTCCTTGAATGAGATATCGGACAGAAACGTTGGGGTCTGTCTATATGGGCCGAGACGTTCGCAATGCACCTAGTCTTGCGACTCTGGGACATTTCTAAATGTCGTCATTTTCGTGATGCAAAAATGAATTGAAGTTATTTCAAATGTACGAGGCTGTTTCTCGGTCCGAGAACCTTCTAGAGCCACGTAACTCACCACGCACCATCTACGGGAGGTCTAGAACAGGTTTCTAAAGTTTCGGAACTCTAGGTCCGACGGTTCTTTTTTAGCTCCAACAAAGCTAACTATTGGAGCCACTGTCTGTCTCTACGCACCCCAATACGTCCCTCCATCCAAGTTGTGTTTTAGTGCAATTTTTTTTTCCTTTGATTTTTTTTGGGAAAAATGACTGATTTACAGTTCATGGGGGTTGCCTAATCACACATATGAAGTTTTGGAAAGATCAGACTTTTTTAACCCTTCGAAACAGCCCCTGAGACACCAATTATGGCACTTCCGGTTGGCACAGGAAGTTATAAATCAACACATATCCTCATTGGGGTATGCTGTTACAGAATCCTGAGTTTTAAGTCCTTACGTTAAGAATTGACTGATCTACACAGGGTTGAATGCACTATGTCTATCAAACTGCATGCATTGTATGGGTAAACACTTTTAGGGGCATTTGAACCACTTCCGGTTGGTCCAGGAAGCTTAGAATCAACACAGGTAGACCTCATAGTGGCCTGATGGACTGGTACCGAAGACAGGTTCATACGGCATTCATAACCCACATAGGCCTCAGGTTGAATTTTGTGGTGCAGGCTATGTATTCCTATGGGGAGAGATGACACTGTAATCTGTGAGATCAAAAAACCCTGTTTTACTGTGAAGGGTTAATGCCACACGGTCAAGGTTAGGCTTGTTCAGATCGGGAGGACCTTAGGAACATTCATGTGGTGGAATTGTGCTTCTCACCCTAACGGTTCTCTCACTGCCCCCCAAAATCAAATGACATTGTGGTGCAGGCTTCATTTTGGGCCTTCTTTTTTTCAAGTTTGCTGCACTCAGAACGAGCTACGGTCAAGCGGGGCGTCTCCTTGAACTCGGCACAGTCTGGAGACTATGGTGATGCCATTTTTTGTGTTGATTTCAGAATGCCATTTTGGTGATGGTCCCTCTCCGTTTAAACATATTGCAAATGTACAAAAGTCAACTAGCAAGTCAGTGTCCATCAGTCAATTAGATGTCATTATGACACCAAATGGATATCAATTGACACCAAACCCACTTTTTCCTACTCATTTAGTAGCCAACTATCACATATGTCAGAGCAGGCCCATAATTCACAGCGCCTCTAGTTGAAAACAT
Organism: Oncorhynchus mykiss; assembly: GCF_057628025.1. Lineage (NCBI taxonomy): Eukaryota > Metazoa > Chordata > Actinopteri > Salmoniformes > Salmonidae > Oncorhynchus > Oncorhynchus mykiss. Next base: position 2,904,657 of record NC_143044.1, read on the forward strand.
AATAAAAAGGTAAAACACATAGTTACGTTCTAGCTGCGGGTCCAGTTCGGACATTATGTGAAGTCCTATGTGAGGCGACCCCGAATCCCGAGTTTCGGCTCGATAGGTCATTTGGTGTCCGAGAAAAACCCTAATTGGTGCTGAAAATCCACTATTTTCCATGACTTGCTACGGGGTCCTTGAATGAGATATCGGACAGAAACGTTGGGGTCTGCCTATATGGGCCGAGACGTTCGCAATGCACCTAGTCTTGCGACTCTGGGACATTTCTAAATGTCGTCATTTTCGTGATGCAAAAATGAATTGAAGTTATTTCAAATGTACGAGGCTGTTTCTCGGTCCGAGAACCATCTAGAGCCACGTAACTCGCCACGCACCATGGCCCGGAGGTCTAGAACAGGTTTCTAAAGTTTCGGAACTCTAGGTCCGACCGTTCTTTTTTAGCTCCAACAAAGCTAACTATTGCGGCCACTGTCTGTCTCTACGCACCCCAATACGTCCCTCCATCCAAGTTGTGTTTTAGTGCAATTTTTTTTTCCTTTGATTTTTTGGGGGAAAAATGACTGATTTACAGTTCATGGGGGTTGCCTAATCACATATATGAAGTTTTGGACAGATCTGACTTTTTTAACCCTTCGAAACAGCCCCTGAGACACCAATTATGGCACTTCCGGTTGGCACAGGAAGCTATAAATCACCACATGTCTTGATTGACATGGCCACTTACAGAATCCCGAGTTTTAAGTCTTTACGTTAAGAATTGACTGATCTACACAGGGTTGAATGCACTATGTCTATCAAACTGCATGCAATGTATGGGTAAACACTTTTAGGGTGATTTGAACCACTTCCGGTTGGTCCAGGAAGCTTAGAATCAACACAGGTAGACCTCATAGTGGCCTGATGGACTGGTACCGAAGACAGGTTCATACGGCATTCATAACCCACATAGGCCTCAGGTTGAATTTTGTGGTGCAGGCTATGTATTCCTATGGGGAGAGATGACACTGTAATCTGTGAGATCAAAAAACACTGTTTTACTGTGAAGGGTTAATGCCACACGGTCAAGGTTAGGCTTGTTGAGATCGGGAGGACCTTAGGAACATTCATGTGGTGCAAATTTTCTTCTCACTCTAACGGTTCTCTCACTGTCACCCAAAAGCAAATGACATTGTGGTGCAGGCTTCATTTTGGGCCTACTATTCTAATGCTCGCTGCGCCTAGACCGAGCGAGCTACGGTCAAGCGGGATATCTCGCTGAACTCGGTACGGCCTAGGGATTATGGTAATGCCATTTCCTGCTCTCTGTGTCTTTAAGCACCGCACTTTATCACTCCATCCTTCCTGTGTGTGTGTGAGGGAGCTTTTCTTTGACATCTGTTGGGATTAATGACTGATTTACAGTTCAGAAGTAAACACATGTCTTGATTTACATAGCCACTTACAGAATCCCGAGTTTTAAGTCTTTACGTTGAGAATTGACTGATCTACACAGGGTTGAATACAGTGATTTTCATAATGACAGGTTATGTGTTTCAAAACACTTTTAGGGTGATTTTAACCACTTCCGGTTGCTTCAGGAACCTTAGAATTGACACAGGTAGACCTCATATTGGTCTGATGGACTGTCATAGAAGACAGGTTCATAAGTCATTCATAACCCACATAGGCTTCAGGTTGAATTTAGAGGTGCAGGCAATGTATTCCTATGGGGAGAGAAGTCAATGCAAACTGTTTGAAGTAAACACCTTCTTTTAACTGCTAAGGGTTAATGCCACACGGTCAAGGTTAGGCTTGCACGGATCGGGAGGACCTCAGGAACGTACCTGAGGTCAAATTGTGCTTCTCACCCTAGCAGTTCTCTCACTATCACCCAAAACAAATGACATTTAGGGCTAGGCTTCATTTTGGGCCTACTTTTCTCATGGTCGCTGCGCTCAGACCGAGCGAGCTACGGTCAAGCGGGATATCTCGTTGAACTAGGCACGACCTAGAGATTGTTTATGCCATTGCCTGCTCTCTGTGTCTTTCAGCACCACACTTTTTCACTCCATCCTTGCTGTGTGTGTGTGTGAGAGCTTTTCTTTGACATCTGCTGGGGGAAATTACTGATTTACAGTTTAGGAGGGTTACCTAGTCACACATATGAAGTTTTGGAAAGATGTGACTTTTTTAACCCTTCAAAACAGACAGTGTGACCCAATTAAAGGCACTTCCGGTTGGCACAGGAAGCTATACGTAAACACATATCTTGCTTGGGGTATTCTCTTACAGAATCCTGAGTTTAAAGTATTTATGTTAAAAATTGACTGATCTAGACAGGGTTGAATGCAGTCATTTTCACATTTGCAGGTTATGTACATCAAAATACCTTTTGGGTGAATTTAACCACTTCCGGATGCTCCAGGATGCTTAGATTCGACACAGGTAGACCTCATAGTGGTCTGATGGACTGTCATAGAAGACAGGTTCATAAGGCATTCATAACCCACATAGGCTTCAGGTTGAATTTAGAGGTGCAGGCAATGTATTCCTATGGGGAGAGAAGTCAATGCAAACTGTTTGAAGTAAACACCTTCTTTTAACTGCTAAGGGTTAATGCCACACGGCCAAGGTTAGGCTTGCACGGATCGGGAGGACCTCAGGAACGTACCTGAGGTCGAATTGTGCTTCTCACCCTAGCAGTTCTCTCACTGTCACCCAAAACAAATGACATTTTGGGCCTACTTTTCTCATGGTCGCTGCGCTCAGACCGAGCGAGCTACGGGATATCTCGTTGAACTCTGCACGGCCTAGAGATTATGTTTATGCCCTTGCCTGCTCTCTGTGTCTTTCAGCACCACACCTTTTCACTCCATCCTTGCTGTGTGTGTGTGTGTGTGTGAGAGCTTTTCTTTGACATCTGCTGGCGGAAATTACTGATTTACAGTTTAGGAGGGTTACCTAGTCACACATGTGAAGTTTTGGAAAGATGTGACTTTTTTAACCCTTCAAAACAGACAGTGTGACCCAATTAAAGGCACTTCCGGTTGGCACAGGAAGCTATAAGTAAACACATGTCTTTATTGACATAGCCACTTACAGAATCCTGAGTTTTAAGTCTTTAAGTTAAGAATTGACTGATCTACACAGGTTTGAATACAGTGATTTTCATAATGACAGGTTATGTGTTTCAAAACACTTTTAGGGTGAGCTAGCTTGATAGTTAACGTTTGCTTTAGTTTGCGCGCCAGCTCTGCAAATTCAGCAGGTGTGTGTGAAGGCTTCCAACAAAACGAATGACCTGCAGTGGATCAAACCATTGTGAGGCAAAGGGCGGGAGTCGCAATCTTTTGAAACTTAAAAACGCGCTATTAAGTGTCTATAATCAGCATAAGTGCTTTCATTGCGTTCATTGATGGGGTGATCCTGGAAATGAGTCACTAGTTCTGTGTGTAAATGGGCCCGTTTGATATTGTATAGAATGCTGTTTAAGTCTATTTTCTATTGTATACTGGGTTTCCCCAATGTAGTGTTTTTTGCTAAATGTGCAAGTGATTATATACATATATGACATTTGGAGTGTAGAGTGAAATGAAAGACAACCCCCCCTCTCCAAAAGTTGGGTCTGTGCTGTTGTGAGTTGAAAAGACTTGGATAAATTCATGATGAGAGGGGGTCAACTACCCCCTCTGCTGGGTAATCTAAGAAAGCAACTGGGGGAGGAAAGGGGGAGTGTACAGGGGGTTGGGGGGAAAAGAAGGGTGTGGTGTGGGTCCAAATTGTGGGTAGAGCCTATTCTAAATTTAGCTGCTCACACCAATTCTTAAAAATGAGGTCTGCTGTGGTTGTTGTTCAGTGTATCAGGTCTGTTGTGTGGAATTCATCATGTGGTATCTCCAAGAGAAATGGGCCATGTGTGGTGATGTAACCGTTAATGACTTTGAGGTTCCGTTTTCGATCTGGTGAAAGGAGGTGTGAGTGGTTAATAATGGGGATGTAAATAATTGCATTAGGGAAAAAGTGACTCTTGCTTCCTTGTGCATTGATGCATTCTGTTTGATGTTTTGTATGGGTCATTATCCATATTGTTTATGCCCACCGAGAGAACCACTATGCATGCTGGTGTCTAAATGAACCTCTGTTTTCTCCAGGACCTTTTTGAAATGGTAAAATGTTGCTCCAGGGTAACTCTCCACTTGTATGGGTTATGGGTTATGAAATGGAGGGATTCTATTAACATTTGAGTCTCCCAAGACTAGTATTGGTTTATTTCCCTTCAAATTCCAATCTGCCACCTTGCCATTTGGTGTAATACTTAAAGGCCCGTAGATGTCCTCCTAGGATCATAAATTAAACTGAGGTAAGCTCCAAGTTGCCTCTTTTTCAGGGTGGCAGTGCAGAAGTCGATGTGGTGAGAGATTCATTCAACCATAGTGTTGTTAAATATGAACATAAACGCCATATTGTGCATTTAAATGGTTTCATTGTTTTGTTAAAGGAAAGGAAAAACCTAAAAGAGGAAGTGCCAAACTAAAACCAAACAAACCATAAATATATAGAGTAGAAATAAATTATGAATAAAACCATGTTCTTCTCCATCCATTTTCCTGTCTGTTAAAACCCATTTTCTAATACAGGCCATTTGGTGTTATTGTCTGTAGGTTCTGGATCCACTCCCGTGCTGCCCACAGGTCCAGAGGCCCACAGGTCCAGCCTATATGTGACTGTAACCCTGATATGGTAAGGTGAGTGATGGGGTGCTCCTGGAAGTGGGTTATGAGTAAATTGTAGGTTGATGTGGGCACTTGGCCAATGCAAGTTCAAAACAGACAGTGTGACCCAATTAAAGGCACTTCCGGTTGGCACAGGAAGCTATACGTAAACACATATCTTGCTTGGGGTATTCTCTTACAGAATCCTGAGTTTAAAGTCTTTATGTTAAAAATTGACTGATCTAGACAGGGTTGAATGCAGTCATTTTCACATTTGCAGGTTATGTACATCAAAATACCTTTTGGGTGAATTTAACCACTTCCGGATGCTCCAGGATGCTTAGATTCGACACAGGTAGACCTCATAGTGGTCTGATGGACTGTCATAGAAGACAGGTTCATAAGGCATTCATAACCCACATAGGCTTCAGGTTGAATTTAGAGGTGCAGGCAATGTATTCCTATGGGGAGAGAAGTCAATGCAAACTGTTTGAAGTAAACACCTTCTTTTAACTGCTAAGGGTTAATGCCACACGGCCAAGGTTAGGCTTGCACGGATCGGGAGGATCTCAGGAACGTACCTGAGGTCGAATTGTGCTTCTCACCCTAGCAGTTCTCTCACTGTCACCCAAAACAAATGACATTTTGGGCCTACTTTTCTCATGGTCGCTGCGCTCAGACCGAGCGAGCTACGGGATATCTCGTTGAACTCTGCACGGCCTAGAGATTATGTTTATGCCCTTGCCTGCTCTCTGTGTCTTTCAGCACCACACCTTTTCACTCCATCCTTGCTGTGTGTGTGTGTGTGTGTGTGTGAGAGCTTTTCTTTGACATCTGCTGGCGGAAATTACTGATTTACAGTTTAGGAGGGTTACCTAGTCACACATGTGAAGTTTTGGAAAGATGTGACTTTTTTAACCCTTCAAAACAGACAGTGTGACCCAATTAAAGGCACTTCCGGTTGGCACAGGAAGCTATAAGTAAACACATGTCTTTATTGACATAGCCACTTACAGAATCCTGAGTTTTAAGTCTTTAAGTTAAGAATTGACTGATCTACACAGGTTTGAATACAGTGATTTTCATAATGACAGGTTATGTGTTTCAAAACACTTTTAGGGTGAGCTAGCTTGATAGTTAACGTTTGCTTTAGTTTGCGCGCCAGCTCTGCAAATTCAGCAGGTGTGTGTGAAGGCTTCCAACAAAACGAATGACCTGCAGTGGATCAAACCATTGTGAGGCAAAGGGCGGGAGTCGCAATCTTTTGAAACTTAAAAACGCGCTATTAAGTGTCTATAATCAGCATAAGTGCTTTCATTGCGTTCATTGATGGGGTGATCCTGGAAATGAGTCACTAGTTCTGTGTGTAAATGGGCCCGTTTGATATTGTATAGAATGCTGTTTAAGTCTATTTTCTATTGTATACTGGGTTTCCCCAATGTAGTGTTTTTTGCTAAATGTGCAAGTGATTATATACATATATGACATTTGGAGTGTAGAGTGAAATGAAAGACAACCCCCCCTCTCCAAAAGTTGGGTCTGTGCTGTTGTGAGTTGAAAAGACTTGGATAAATTCATGATGAGAGGGGGTCAACTACCCCCTCTGCTGGGTAATCTAAGAAAGCAACTGGGGGAGGAAAGGGGGAGTGTACAGGGGGTTGGGGGGAAAAGAAGGGTGTGGTGTGGGTCCAAATTGTGGGTAGAGCCTATTCTAAATTTAGCTGCTCACACCAATTCTTAAAAATGAGGTCTGCTGTGGTTGTTGTTCAGTGTATCAGGTCTGTTGTGTGGAATTCATCATGTGGTATCTCCAAGAGAAATGGGCCATGTGTGGTGATGTAACCGTTAATGACTTTGAGGTTCCGTTTTCGATCTGGTGAAAGGAGGTGTGAGTGGTTAATAATGGGGATGTAAATAATTGCATTAGGGAAAAAGTGACTCTTGCTTCCTTGTGCATTGATGCATTCTGTTTGATGTTTTGTATGGGTCATTATCCATATTGTTTATGCCCACCGAGAGAACCACTATGCATGCTGGTGTCTAAATGAACCTCTGTTTTCTCCAGGACCTTTTTGAAATGGTAAAATGTTGCTCCAGGGTAACTCTCCACTTGTATGGGTTATGGGTTATGAAATGGAGGGATTCTATTAACATTTGAGTCTCCCAAGACTAGTATTGGTTTATTTCCCTTCAAATTCCAATCTGCCACCTTGCCATTTGGTGTAATACTTAAAGGCCCGTAGATGTCCTCCTAGGATCATAAATTAAACTGAGGTAAGCTCCAAGTTGCCTCTTTTTCAGGGTGGCAGTGCAGAAGTCGATGTGGTGAGAGATTCATTCAACCATAGTGTTGTTAAATATGAACATAAACGCCATATTGTGCATTTAAATGGTTTCATTGTTTTGTTAAAGGAAAGGAAAAACCTAAAAGAGGAAGTGCCAAACTAAAACCAAACAAACCATAAATATATAGAGTAGAAATAAATTATGAATAAAACCATGTTCTTCTCCATCCATTTTCCTGTCTGTTAAAACCCATTTTCTAATACAGGCCATTTGGTGTTATTGTCTGTAGGTTCTGGATCCACTCCCGTGCTGCCCACAGGTCCAGAGGCCCACAGGTCCAGCCTATATGTGACTGTAACCCTGATATGGTAAGGTGAGTGATGGGGTGCTCCTGGAAGTGGGTTATGAGTAAATTGTAGGTTGATGTGGGCACTTGGCCAATGCAAGTTCAAAACAGACAGTGTGACCCAATTAAAGGCACTTCCGGTTGGCACAGGAAGCTATACGTAAACACATATCTTGCTTGGGGTATTCTCTTACAGAATCCTGAGTTTAAAGTCTTTATGTTAAAAATTGACTGATCTAGACAGGGTTGAATGCAGTCATTTTCACATTTGCAGGTTATGTACATCAAAATACCTTTTGGGTGAATTTAACCACTTCCGGATGCTCCAGGATGCTTAGATTCGACACAGGTAGACCTCATAGTGGTCTGATGGACTGTCATAGAAGACAGGTTCATAAGGCATTCATAACCCACATAGGCTTCAGGTTGAATTTAGAGGTGCAGGCAATGTATTCCTATGGGGAGAGAAGTCAATGCAAACTGTTTGAAGCAAACACCTTCTTTTAACTGCTAAGGGTTAATGCCACACGGCCAAGGTTAGGCTTGCACGGATCGGGAGGACCTCAGGAACGTACCTGAGGTCGAATTGTGCTTCTCACCCTAGCAGTTCTCTCACTGTCACCCAAAACAAATGACATTTTGGGCCTACTTTTCTCATGGTCGCTGCGCTCAGACCGAGCGAGCTACGGGATATCTCGTTGAACTCTGCACGGCCTAGAGATTATGTTTATGCCCTTGCCTGCTCTCTGTGTCTTTCAGCACCACACCTTTTCACTCCATCCTTGCTGTGTGTGTGAGAGCTTTTCTTTGACATCTGCTGGCGGAAATTACTGATTTACAGTTTAGGAGGGTTACCTAGTCACACATGTGAAGTTTTGGAAAGATGTGACTTTTTTAACCCTTCAAAACAGACAGTGTGACCCAATTAAAGGCACTTCCGGTTGGCACAGGAAGCTATAAGTAAACACATGTCTTTATTGACATAGCCACTTACAGAATCCTGAGTTTTAAGTCTTTAAGTTAAGAATTGACTGATCTACACAGGTTTGAATACAGTGATTTTCATAATGACAGGTTATGTGTTTCAAAACACTTTTAGGGTGAGCTAGCTTGATAGTTAACGTTTGCTTTAGTTTGCGCGCCAGCTCTGCAAATTCAGCAGGTGTGTGTGAAGGCTTCCAACAAAACGAATGACCTGCAGTGGATCAAACCATTGTGAGGCAAAGGGCGGGAGTCGCAATCTTTTGAAACTTAAAAACGCGCTATTAAGTGTCTATAATCAGCATAAGTGCTTTCATTGCGTTCATTGATGGGGTGATCCTGGAAATGAGTCACTAGTTCTGTGTGTAAATGGGCCCGTTTGATATTGTATAGAATGCTGTTTAAGTCTATTTTCTATTGTATACTGGGTTTCCCCAATGTAGTGTTTTTTGCTAAATGTGCAAGTGATTATATACATATATGACATTTGGAGTGTAGAGTGAAATGAAAGACAACCCCCCCTCTCCAAAAGTTGGGTCTGTGCTGTTGTGAGTTGAAAAGACTTGGATAAATTCATGATGAGAGGGGGTCAACTACCCCCTCTGCTGGGTAATCTAAGAAAGCAACTGGGGGAGGAAAGGGGGGAGTGTACAGGGGGTTGGGGGGAAAAGAAGGGTGTGGTGTGGGTCCAAATTGTGGGTAGAGCCTATTCTAAATTTAGCTGCTCACACCAATTCTTAAAAATGAGGTCTGCTGTGGTTGTTGTTCAGTGTATCAGGTCTGTTGTGTGGAATTCATCATGTGGTATCTCCAAGAGAAATGGGCCATGTGTGGTGATGTAACCGTTAATGACTTTGAGGTTCCGTTTTCGATCTGGTGAAAGGAGGTGTGAGTGGTTAATAATGGGGATGTAAATAATTGCATTAGGGAAAAAGTGACTCTTGCTTCCTTGTGCATTGATGCATTCTGTTTGATGTTTTGTATGGGTCATTATCCATATTGTTTATGCCCACCGAGAGAACCACTATGCATGCTGGTGTCTAAATGAACCTCTGTTTTCTCCAGGACCTTTTTGAAATGGTAAAATGTTGCTCCAGGGTAACTCTCCACTTGTATGGGTTATGGGTTATGAAATGGAGGGATTCTATTAACATTTGAGTCTCCCAAGACTAGTATTGGTTTATTTCCCTTAAAATTCCAATCTGCCACCTTGCCATTTGGTGTAATACTTAAAGGCCCGTAGATGTCCTCCTAGGATCATAAATTAAACTGAGGTAAGCTCCAAGTTGCCTCTTTTTCTGGGTGGCAGTGCAGAAGTCGATGTGGTGAGAGATTCATTCAACCATAGTGTTGTTAAATATGAACATAAACGCCATATTGTGCATTTAAATGGTTTCATTGTTTTGTTAAAGGAAAGGAAAAACCTAAAAGAGGAAGTGCCAAACTAAAACCAAACAAACCATAAATATATAGAGTAGAAATAAATTATGAATAAAACCATGTTCTTCTCCATCCATTTTCCTGTCTGTTAAAACCCATTTTCTAATACAGGCCATTTGGTGTTATTGTCTGTAGGTTCTGGATCCACTCCCGTGCTGCCCACAGGTCCAGAGGCCCACAGGTCCAGCCTATATGTGACTGTAACCCTGATATGGTAAGGTGAGTGATGGGGTGCTCCTGGAAGTGGGTTATGAGTAAATTGTAGGTTGATGTGGGCACTTGGCCAATGCAAGTTCAAAACAGACAGTGTGACCCAATTAAAGGCACTTCCGGTTGGCACAGGAAGCTATACGTAAACACATATCTTGCTTGGGGTATTCTCTTACAGAATCCTGAGTTTAAAGTCTTTATGTTAAAAATTGACTGATCTAGACAGGGTTGAATGCAGTCATTTTCACATTTGCAGGTTATGTACATCAAAATACCTTTTGGGTGAATTTAACCACTTCCGGATGCTCCAGGATGCTTAGATTCGACACAGGTAGACCTCATAGTGGTCTGATGGACTGTCATAGAAGACAGGTTCATAAGGCATTCATAACCCACATAGGCTTCAGGTTGAATTTAGAGGTGCAGGCAATGTATTCCTATGGGGAGAGAAGTCAATGCAAACTGTTTGAAGTAAACACCTTCTTTTAACTGCTAAGGGTTAATGCCACACGGCCAAGGTTAGGCTTGCACGGATCGGGAGGATCTCAGGAACGTACCTGAGGTCGAATTGTGCTTCTCACCCTAGCAGTTCTCTCACTGTCACCCAAAACAAATGACATTTTGGGCCTACTTTTCTCATGGTCGCTGCGCTCAGACCGAGCGAGCTACGGGATATCTCGTTGAACTCTGCACGGCCTAGAGATTATGTTTATGCCCTTGCCTGCTCTCTGTGTCTTTCAGCACCACACCTTTTCACTCCATCCTTGCTGTGTGTGTGTGTGTGAGAGCTTTTCTTTGACATCTGCTGGCGGAAATTACTGATTTACAGTTTAGGAGGGTTACCTAGTCACACATGTGAAGTTTTGGAAAGATGTGACTTTTTTAACCCTTCAAAACAGACAGTGTGACCCAATTAAAGGCACTTCCGGTTGGCACAGGAAGCTATAAGTAAACACATGTCTTTATTGACATAGCCACTTACAGAATCCTGAGTTTTAAGTCTTTAAGTTAAGAATTGACTGATCTACACAGGTTTGAATACAGTGATTTTCATAATGACAGGTTATGTGTTTCAAAACACTTTTAGGGTGAGCTAGCTTGATAGTTAACGTTTGCTTTAGTTTGCGTGCCAGCTCTGCAAATTCAGCAGGTGTGTGTGAAGGCTTCCAACAAAACGAATGACCTGCAGTGGATCAAACCATTGTGAGGCAAAGGGCGGGAGTCGCAATCTTTTGAAACTTAAAAACGCGCTATTAAGTGTCTATAATCAGCATAAGTGCTTTCATTGCGTTCATTGATGGGGTGATCCTGGAAATGAGTCACTAGTTCTGTGTGTAAATGGGCCCGTTTGATATTGTATAGAATGCTGTTTAAGTCTATTTTCTATTGTATACTGGGTTTCCCCAATGTAGTGTTTTTTGCTAAATGTGCAAGTGATTATATACATATATGACATTTGGAGTGTAGAGTGAAATGAAAGACAACCCCCCTTCTCCAAAAGTTGGGTCTGTGCTGTTGTGAGTTGAAAAGACTTGGATAAATTCATGATGAGAGGGGGTCAACTACCCCCTCTGCTGGGTAATCTAAGAAAGCAACTGGGGGAGGAAAGGGGGAGTGTACAGGGGGTTGGGGGGAAAAGAAGGGTGTGGTGTGGGTCCAAATTGTGGGTAGAGCCTATTCTAAATTTAGCTGCTCACACCAATTCTTAAAAATGAGGTCTGCTGTGGTTGTTGTTCAGTGTATCAGGTCTGTTGTGTGGAATTCATCATGTGGTATCTCCAAGAGAAATGGGCCATGTGTGGTGATGTAACCGTTAATGACTTTGAGGTTCCGTTTTCGATCTGGTGAAAGGAGGTGTGAGTGGTTAATAATGGGGATGTAAATAATTGCATTAGGGAAAAAGTGACTCTTGCTTCCTTGTGCATTGATGCATTCTGTTTGATGTTTTGTATGGGTCATTATCCATATTGTTTATGCCCACCGAGAGAACCACTATGCATGCTGGTGTCTAAATGAACCTCTGTTTTCTCCAGGACCTTTTTGAAATGGTAAAATGTTGCTCCAGGGTAACTCTCCACTTGTATGGGTTATGGGTTATGAAATGGAGGGATTCTATTAACATTTGAGTCTCCCAAGACTAGTATTGGTTTATTTCCCTTAAAATTCCAATCTGCCACCTTGCCATTTGGTGTAATACTTAAAGGCCCGTAGATGTCCTCCTAGGATCATAAATTAAACTGAGGTAAGCTCCAAGTTGCCTCTTTTTCTGGGTGGCAGTGCAGAAGTCGATGTGGTGAGAGATTCATTCAACCATAGTGTTGTTAAATATGAACATAAACGCCATATTGTGCATTTAAATGGTTTCATTGTTTTGTTAAAGGAAAGGAAAAACCTAAAAGAGGAAGTGCCAAACTAAAACCAAACAAACCATAAATATATAGAGTAGAAATAAATTATGAATAAAACCATGTTCTTCTCCATCCATTTTCCTGTCTGTTAAAACCCATTTTCTAATACAGGCCATTTGGTGTTATTGTCTGTAGGTTCTGGATCCACTCCCGTGCTGCCCACAGGTCCAGAGGCCCACAGGTCCAGCCTATATGTGACTGTAACCCTGATATGGTAAGGTGAGTGATGGGGTGCTCCTGGAAGTGGGTTATGAGTAAATTGTAGGTTGATGTGGGCACTTGGCCAATGCAAGTTCAAAACAGACAGTGTGACCCAATTAAAGGCACTTCCGGTTGGCACAGGAAGCTATACGTAAACACATATCTTGCTTGGGGTATTCTCTTACAGAATCCTGAGTTTAAAGTCTTTATGTTAAAAATTGACTGATCTAGACAGGGTTGAATGCAGTCATTTTCACATTTGCAGGTTATGTACATCAAAATACCTTTTGGGTGAATTTAACCACTTCCGGATGCTCCAGGATGCTTAGATTCGACACAGGTAGACCTCATAGTGGTCTGATGGACTGTCATAGAAGACAGGTTCATAAGGCATTCATAACCCACATAGGCTTCAGGTTGAATTTAGAGGTGCAGGCAATGTATTCCTATGGGGAGAGAAGTCAATGCAAACTGTTTGAAGTAAACACCTTCTTTTAACTGCTAAGGGTTAATGCCACACGGCCAAGGTTAGGCTTGCACGGATCGGGAGGATCTCAGGAACGTACCTGAGGTCGAATTGTGCTTCTCACCCTAGCAGTTCTCTCACTGTCACCCAAAACAAATGACATTTTGGGCCTACTTTTCTCATGGTCGCTGCGCTCAGACCGAGCGAGCTACGGGATATCTCGTTGAACTCTGCACGGCCTAGAGATTATGTTTATGCCCTTGCCTGCTCTCTGTGTCTTTCAGCACCACACCTTTTCACTCCATCCTTGCTGTGTGTGTGTGTGTGTGTGTGTGAGAGCTTTTCTTTGACATCTGCTGGCGGAAATTACTGATTTACAGTTTAGGAGGGTTACCTAGTCACACATGTGAAGTTTTGGAAAGATGTGACTTTTTTAACCCTTCAAAACAGACAGTGTGACCCAATTAAAGGCACTTCCGGTTGGCACAGGAAGCTATAAGTAAACACATGTCTTTATTGACATAGCCACTTACAGAATCCTGAGTTTTAAGTCTTTAAGTTAAGAATTGACTGATCTACACAGGTTTGAATACAGTGATTTTTATAATGACAGGTTATGTGTTTCAAAACACTTTTAGGGTGAGCTAGCTTGATAGTTAACGTTTGCTTTAGTTTGCGTGCCAGCTCTGCAAATTCAGCAGGTGTGTGTGAAGGCTTCCAACAAAACGAATGACCTGCAGTGGATCAAACCATTGTGAGGCAAAGGGCGGGAGTCGCAATCTTTTGAAACTTAAAAACGCGCTATTAAGTGTCTATAATCAGCATAAGTGCTTTCATTGCGTTCATTGATGGGGTGATCCTGGAAATGAGTCACTAGTTCTGTGTGTAAATGGGCCCGTTTGATATTGTATAGAATGCTGTTTAAGTCTATTTTCTATTGTATACTGGGTTTCCCCAATGTAGTGTTTTTTGCTAAATGTGCAAGTGATTATATACATATATGACATTTGGAGTGTAGAGTGAAATGAAAGACAACCCCCCCTCTCCAAAAGTTGGGTCTGTGCTGTTGTGAGTTGAAAAGACTTGGATAAATTCATGATGAGAGGGGGTCAACTACCCCCTCTGCTGGGTAATCTAAGAAAGCAACTGGGGGAGGAAAGGGGGAGTGTACAGGGGGTTGGGGGGAAAAGAAGGGTGTGGTGTGGGTCCAAATTGTGGGTAGAGCCTATTCTAAATTTAGCTGCTCACACCAATTCTTAAAAATGAGGTCTGCTGTGGTTGTTGTTCAGTGTATCAGGTCTGTTGTGTGGAATTCATCATGTGGTATCTCCAAGAGAAATGGGCCATGTGTGGTGATGTAACCGTTAATGACTTTGAGGTTCCGTTTTCGATCTGGTGAAAGGAGGTGTGAGTGGTTAATAATGGGGATGTAAATAATTGCATTAGGGAAAAAGTGACTCTTGCTTCCTTGTGCATTGATGCATTCTGTTTGATGTTTTGTATGGGTCATTATCCATATTGTTTATGCCCACCGAGAGAACCACTATGCATGCTGGTGTCTAAATGAACCTCTGTTTTCTCCAGGACCTTTTTGAAATGGTAAAATGTTGCTCCAGGGTAACTCTCCACTTGTATGGGTTATGGGTTATGAAATGGAGGGATTCTATTAACATTTGAGTCTCCCAAGACTAGTATTGGTTTATTTCCCTTAACCTTTCTGATCTCCCCATCCCGGATCCGGGTTCGTGAATACAGACTCAAGCTCATTACCATAACGCAACGTTAACTATTCATGAAAATCGCAAATGAAATTAAATAAATATGCCATCTCTCAAGCTTAGCCTTTTGTTAACAACACTGTCATCTCAGATTTTCAAAATATGCTTCTCAACCATTGCAAAACAAGCATTTGTGTAACAGTATTGATGGCTAACGTAGCATTTAGCATTAGCATTCAGCTGGCAACATTTACACAAAAAAACAGAAAAGCATTCAAAAAAATAATTTACCTTTGAAGAACTTCAGATGTTTTCAATGAGGAGACTCTCAGATAGCAAATGTTCAGTTTTTCCTGAAAGATTATTTGTTTAGGACAAATCGCTCCGTTTTCTGCGTCACGTTTAGCTATGAAAAAACCCCTGTATCCAGGATTGTGTAAATCTATCAGCAAGCTCATTAGCATAACACAACGTTAACTATTTATGAAAATCGCAAATGAAATGAAATAAATATGCCATCTCTCAAGCTTAGCCTTTTGTAAACAACACTGTCATCTCAGATTTTCAAAATATGCTTCTCAACCATAGGAAAACAATCATTTGTGTAAAAGTAGCTAGCTAGAGTTAGCATTTCGCGTTAGCATTTAGCGTTAGCATTAGCGTTAGCATCCAGCACGCAACATTAACAAAAACATAAAAGCCTTCAAATAAAATCATTTACCTTTGAAGAACTTCTGATGTTTTCAATGAGGATACTCTCAGTTAGATAGCAGATGCTCAGTTTTTCCAAAAAGATTCCTTGTGTATTAGAAATAGCTCCGTTTTATACATCACATTTGGCTACCAAAAAAAATCCATAAATTCAGTCCTCAAAATGCAAACTTTTTTCCAAATTAACTCCATAATATCGACTGAAAACATGGCAAACGTTGTTTAGAATCAAGCCTCAAGGTGTTTTTCACATATCTCTTCATTGATACATCGTTCTTGGACACATGCTTTCTCCCCTGAATCAAATGGTAAAGTGGAAGCAGCTGGCAATTGCGCACCGAATTCGACGCAGGACACCAGGCGGACACTTGGAAAATGTAGTCTCTTATGGTCAATCTTCCAATGATATGCCAAAAAATACGTCACAATGCTGCTAAGACCTTGGGCGAACGACAGAAAGTGTAGGCTCATTCGTTGCGCAATCACAGCCATATAAGGAGAGAATGGAAAACAGAGCTTCAGAAATTCTGCTAATTCCTGGGTGATGCATCATCTTGGTTTCGCCTGTAGAATGAGTTCTGGGGCACTTACAGACAAAATCTTTGCAGATTCTGAAACTTCAGAGTGTTTTCTTTCCAAAACTGTCAAGAATATGCATAGTCGAGCATCTTTTCGTGACAAAATATCGCGCTTAAAACGGGAACGTTTTTTATCCAAAAATGAAATAGCGCCCCTAGAGCTCTAAGAGGTTAAAATTCCAATCTGCCACCTTGCCATTTGGTGTAATACTTAAAGGCCCGTAGATGTCCTCCTAGGATCATAAATTAAACTGAGGTAAGCTCCAAGTTGCCTCTTTTTCTGGGTGGCAGTGCAGAAGTCGATGTGGTGAGAGATTCATTCAACCATAGTGTTGTTAAATATGAACATAAACGCCATATTGTGCATTTAAATGGTTTCATTGTTTTGTTAAAGGAAAGGAAAAACCTAAAAGAGGAAGTGCCAAACTAAAACCAAACAAACCATAAATATATAGAGTAGAAATAAATTATGAATAAAACCATGTTCTTCTCCATCCATTTTCCTGTCTGTTAAAACCCATTTTCTAATACAGGCCATTTGGTGTTATTGTCTGTAGGTTCTGGATCCACTCCCGTGCTGCCCACAGGTCCAGAGGCCCACAGGTCCAGCCTATATGTGACTGTAACCCTGATATGGTAAGGTGAGTGATGGGGTGCTCCTGGAAGTGGGTTATGAGTAAATTGTAGGTTGATGTGGGCACTTGGCCAATGCAAGTTCAAAACAGACAGTGTGACCCAATTAAAGGCACTTCCGGTTGGCACAGGAAGCTATACGTAAACACATATCTTGCTTGGGGTATTCTCTTACAGAATCCTGAGTTTAAAGTCTTTATGTTAAAAATTGACTGATCTAGACAGGGTTGAATGCAGTCATTTTCACATTTGCAGGTTATGTACATCAAAATACCTTTTGGGTGAATTTAACCACTTCCGGATGCTCCAGGATGCTTAGATTCGACACAGGTAGACCTCATAGTGGTCTGATGGACTGTCATAGAAGACAGGTTCATAAGGCATTCATAACCCACATAGGCTTCAGGTTGAATTTAGAGGTGCAGGCAATGTATTCCTATGGGGAGAGAAGTCAATGCAAACTGTTTGAAGTAAACACCTTCTTTTAACTGCTAAGGGTTAATGCCACACGGCCAAGGTTAGGCTTGCACGGATCGGGAGGACCTCAGGAACGTACCTGAGGTCGAATTGTGCTTCTCACCCTAGCAGTTCTCTCACTGTCACCCAAAACAAATGACATTTTGGGCCTACTTTTCTCATGGTCGCTGCGCTCAGACCGAGCGAGCTACGGGATATCTCGTTGAACTCTGCACGGCCTAGAGATTATGTTTATGCCCTTGCCTGCTCTCTGTGTCTTTCAGCACCACACCTTTTCACTCCATCCTTGCTGTGTGTGTGTGTGTGTGTGAGAGCTTTTCTTTGACATCTGCTGGCGGAAATTACTGATTTACAGTTTAGGAGGGTTACCTAGTCACACATGTGAAGTTTTGGAAAGATGTGACTTTTTTAACCCTTCAAAACAGACAGTGTGACCCAATTAAAGGCACTTCCGGTTGGCACAGGAAGCTATAAGTAAACACATGTCTTTATTGACATAGCCACTTACAGAATCCTGAGTTTTAAGTCTTTAAGTTAAGAATTGACTGATCTACACAGGTTTGAATACAGTGATTTTTATAATGACAGGTTATGTGTTTCAAAACACTTTTAGGGTGAGCTAGCTTGATAGTTAACGTTTGCTTTAGTTTGCGTGCCAGCTCTGCAAATTCAGCAGGTGTGTGTGAAGGCTTCCAACAAAACGAATGACCTGCAGTGGATCAAACCATTGTGAGGCAAAGGGCGGGAGTCGCAATCTTTTGAAACTTAAAAACGCGCTATTAAGTGTCTATAATCAGCATAAGTGCTTTCATTGCGTTCATTGATGGGGTGATCCTGGAAATGAGTCACTAGTTCTGTGTGTAAATGGGCCCGTTTGATATTGTATAGAATGCTGTTTAAGTCTATTTTCTATTGTATACTGGGTTTCCCCAATGTAGTGTTTTTTGCTAAATGTGCAAGTGATTATATACATATATGACATTTGGAGTGTAGAGTGAAATGAAAGACAACCCCCCCTCTCCAAAAGTTGGGTCTGTGCTGTTGTGAGTTGAAAAGACTTGGATAAATTCATGATGAGAGGGGGTCAACTACCCCCTCTGCTGGGTAATCTAAGAAAGCAACTGGGGGAGGAAAGGGGGAGTGTACAGGGGGTTGGGGGGAAAAGAAGGGTGTGGTGTGGGTCCAAATTGTGGGTAGAGCCTATTCTAAATTTAGCTGCTCACACCAATTCTTAAAAATGAGGTCTGCTGTGGTTGTTGTTCAGTGTATCAGGTCTGTTGTGTGGAATTCATCATGTGGTATCTCCAAGAGAAATGGGCCATGTGTGGTGATGTAACCGTTAATGACTTTGAGGTTCCGTTTTCGATCTGGTGAAAGGAGGTGTGAGTGGTTAATAATGGGGATGTAAATAATTGCATTAGGGAAAAAGTGACTCTTGCTTCCTTGTGCATTGATGCATTCTGTTTGATGTTTTGTATGGGTCATTATCCATATTGTTTATGCCCACCGAGAGAACCACTATGCATGCTGGTGTCTAAATGAACCTCTGTTTTCTCCAGGACCTTTTTGAAATGGTAAAATGTTGCTCCAGGGTAACTCTCCACTTGTATGGGTTATGGGTTATGAAATGGAGGGATTCTATTAACATTTGAGTCTCCCAAGACTAGTATTGGTTTATTTCCCTTAAAATTCCAATCTGCCACCTTGCCATTTGGTGTAATACTTAAAGGCCCGTAGATGTCCTCCTAGGATCATAAATTAAACTGAGGTAAGCTCCAAGTTGCCTCTTTTTCTGGGTGGCAGTGCAGAAGTCGATGTGGTGAGAGATTCATTCAACCATAGTGTTGTTAAATATGAACATAAACGCCATATTGTGCATTTAAATGGTTTCATTGTTTTGTTAAAGGAAAGGAAAAACCTAAAAGAGGAAGTGCCAAACTAAAACCAAACAAACCATAAATATATAGAGTAGAAATAAATTATGAATAAAACCATGTTCTTCTCCATCCATTTTCCTGTCTGTTAAAACCCATTTTCTAATACAGGCCATTTGGTGTTATTGTCTGTAGGTTCTGGATCCACTCCCGTGCTGCCCACAGGTCCAGAGGCCCACAGGTCCAGCCTATATGTGACTGTAACCCTGATATGGTAAGGTGAGTGATGGGGTGCTCCTGGAAGTGGGTTATGAGTAAATTGTAGGTTGATGTGGGCACTTGGCCAATGCAAGTTCAAAACAGACAGTGTGACCCAATTAAAGGCACTTCCGGTTGGCACAGGAAGCTATACGTAAACACATATCTTGCTTGGGGTATTCTCTTACAGAATCCTGAGTTTAAAGTCTTTATGTTAAAAATTGACTGATCTAGACAGGGTTGAATGCAGTCATTTTCACATTTGCAGGTTATGTACATCAAAATACCTTTTGGGTGAATTTAACCACTTCCGGATGCTCCAGGATGCTTAGATTCGACACAGGTAGACCTCATAGTGGTCTGATGGACTGTCATAGAAGACAGGTTCATAAGGCATTCATAACCCACATAGGCTTCAGGTTGAATTTAGAGGTGCAGGCAATGTATTCCTATGGGGAGAGAAGTCAATGCAAACTGTTTGAAGTAAACACCTTCTTTTAACTGCTAAGGGTTAATGCCACACGGCCAAGGTTAGGCTTGCACGGATCGGGAGGACCTCAGGAACGTACCTGAGGTCGAATTGTGCTTCTCACCCTAGCAGTTCTCTCACTGTCACCCAAAACAAATGACATTTTGGGCCTACTTTTCTCATGGTCGCTGCGCTCAGACCGAGCGAGCTACGGGATATCTCGTTGAACTCTGCACGGCCTAGAGATTATGTTTATGCCCTTGCCTGCTCTCTGTGTCTTTCAGCACCACACCTTTTCACTCCATCCTTGCTGTGTGTGTGTGTGTGTGTGAGAGCTTTTCTTTGACATCTGCTGGCGGAAATTACTGATTTACAGTTTAGGAGGGTTACCTAGTCACACA
Source organism: Oncorhynchus mykiss (assembly GCF_057628025.1). Taxonomy (NCBI): domain Eukaryota; kingdom Metazoa; phylum Chordata; class Actinopteri; order Salmoniformes; family Salmonidae; genus Oncorhynchus; species Oncorhynchus mykiss. The sequence continues at coordinate 2,924,808 of NC_143044.1, forward strand.
TGTGAAGTTTTGGAAAGATGTGACTTTTTTAACCCTTCAAAACAGACAGTGTGACCCAATTAAAGGCACTTCCGGTTGGCACAGGAAGCTATAAGTAAACACATGTCTTTATTGACATAGCCACTTACAGAATCCTGAGTTTTAAGTCTTTAAGTTAAGAATTGACTGATCTACACAGGTTTGAATACAGTGATTTTTATAATGACAGGTTATGTGTTTCAAAACACTTTTAGGGTGAGCTAGCTTGATAGTTAACGTTTGCTTTAGTTTGCGTGCCAGCTCTGCAAATTCAGCAGGTGTGTGTGAAGGCTTCCAACAAAACGAATGACCTGCAGTGGATCAAACCATTGTGAGGCAAAGGGCGGGAGTCGCAATCTTTTGAAACTTAAAAACGCGCTATTAAGTGTCTATAATCAGCATAAGTGCTTTCATTGCGTTCATTGATGGGGTGATCCTGGAAATGAGTCACTAGTTCTGTGTGTAAATGGGCCCGTTTGATATTGTATAGAATGCTGTTTAAGTCTATTTTCTATTGTATACTGGGTTTCCCCAATGTAGTGTTTTTTGCTAAATGTGCAAGTGATTATATACATATATGACATTTGGAGTGTAGAGTGAAATGAAAGACAACCCCCCCTCTCCAAAAGTTGGGTCTGTGCTGTTGTGAGTTGAAAAGACTTGGATAAATTCATGATGAGAGGGGGTCAACTACCCCCTCTGCTGGGTAATCTAAGAAAGCAACTGGGGGAGGAAAGGGGGAGTGTACAGGGGGTTGGGGGGAAAAGAAGGGTGTGGTGTGGGTCCAAATTGTGGGTAGAGCCTATTCTAAATTTAGCTGCTCACACCAATTCTTAAAAATGAGGTCTGCTGTGGTTGTTGTTCAGTGTATCAGGTCTGTTGTGTGGAATTCATCATGTGGTATCTCCAAGAGAAATGGGCCATGTGTGGTGATGTAACCGTTAATGACTTTGAGGTTCCGTTTTCGATCTGGTGAAAGGAGGTGTGAGTGGTTAATAATGGGGATGTAAATAATTGCATTAGGGAAAAAGTGACTCTTGCTTCCTTGTGCATTGATGCATTCTGTTTGATGTTTTGTATGGGTCATTATCCATATTGTTTATGCCCACCGAGAGAACCACTATGCATGCTGGTGTCTAAATGAACCTCTGTTTTCTCCAGGACCTTTTTGAAATGGTAAAATGTTGCTCCAGGGTAACTCTCCACTTGTATGGGTTATGGGTTATGAAATGGAGGGATTCTATTAACATTTGAGTCTCCCAAGACTAGTATTGGTTTATTTCCCTTAAAATTCCAATCTGCCACCTTGCCATTTGGTGTAATACTTAAAGGCCCGTAGATGTCCTCCTAGGATCATAAATTAAACTGAGGTAAGCTCCAAGTTGCCTCTTTTTCTGGGTGGCAGTGCAGAAGTCGATGTGGTGAGAGATTCATTCAACCATAGTGTTGTTAAATATGAACATAAACGCCATATTGTGCATTTAAATGGTTTCATTGTTTTGTTAAAGGAAAGGAAAAACCTAAAAGAGGAAGTGCCAAACTAAAACCAAACAAACCATAAATATATAGAGTAGAAATAAATTATGAATAAAACCATGTTCTTCTCCATCCATTTTCCTGTCTGTTAAAACCCATTTTCTAATACAGGCCATTTGGTGTTATTGTCTGTAGGTTCTGGATCCACTCCCGTGCTGCCCACAGGTCCAGAGGCCCACAGGTCCAGCCTATATGTGACTGTAACCCTGATATGGTAAGGTGAGTGATGGGGTGCTCCTGGAAGTGGGTTATGAGTAAATTGTAGGTTGATGTGGGCACTTGGCCAATGCAAGTTCAAAACAGACAGTGTGACCCAATTAAAGGCACTTCCGGTTGGCACAGGAAGCTATACGTAAACACATATCTTGCTTGGGGTATTCTCTTACAGAATCCTGAGTTTAAAGTCTTTATGTTAAAAATTGACTGATCTAGACAGGGTTGAATGCAGTCATTTTCACATTTGCAGGTTATGTACATCAAAATACCTTTTGGGTGAATTTAACCACTTCCGGATGCTCCAGGATGCTTAGATTCGACACAGGTAGACCTCATAGTGGTCTGATGGACTGTCATAGAAGACAGGTTCATAAGGCATTCATAACCCACATAGGCTTCAGGTTGAATTTAGAGGTGCAGGCAATGTATTCCTATGGGGAGAGAAGTCAATGCAAACTGTTTGAAGTAAACACCTTCTTTTAACTGCTAAGGGTTAATGCCACACGGCCAAGGTTAGGCTTGCACGGATCGGGAGGACCTCAGGAACGTACCTGAGGTCGAATTGTGCTTCTCACCCTAGCAGTTCTCTCACTGTCACCCAAAACAAATGACATTTTGGGCCTACTTTTCTCATGGTCGCTGCGCTCAGACCGAGCGAGCTACGGGATATCTCGTTGAACTCTGCACGGCCTAGAGATTATGTTTATGCCCTTGCCTGCTCTCTGTGTCTTTCAGCACCACACCTTTTCACTCCATCCTTGCTGTGTGTGTGTGTGTGTGTGTGAGAGCTTTTCTTTGACATCTGCTGGCGGAAATTACTGATTTACAGTTTAGGAGGGTTACCTAGTCACACATGTGAAGTTTTGGAAAGATGTGACTTTTTTAACCCTTCAAAACAGACAGTGTGACCCAATTAAAGGCACTTCCGGTTGGCACAGGAAGCTATAAGTAAACACATGTCTTTATTGACATAGCCACTTACAGAATCCTGAGTTTTAAGTCTTTAAGTTAAGAATTGACTGATCTACACAGGTTTGAATACAGTGATTTTCATAATGACAGGTTATGTGTTTCAAAACACTTTTAGGGTGAGCTAGCTTGATAGTTAACGTTTGCTTTAGTTTGCGCGCCAGCTCTGCAAATTCAGCAGGTGTGTGTGAAGGCTTCCAACAAAACGAATGACCTGCAGTGGATCAAACCATTGTGAGGCAAAGGGCGGGAGTCGCAATCTTTTGAAACTTAAAAACGCGCTATTAAGTGTCTATAATCAGCATAAGTGCTTTCATTGCGTTCATTGATGGGGTGATCCTGGAAATGAGTCACTAGTTCTGTGTGTAAATGGGCCCGTTTGATATTGTATAGAATGCTGTTTAAGTCTATTTTCTATTGTATACTGGGTTTCCCCAATGTAGTGTTTTTTGCTAAATGTGCAAGTGATTATATACATATATGACATTTGGAGTGTAGAGTGAAATGAAAGACAACCCCCCCTCTCCAAAAGTTGGGTCTGTGCTGTTGTGAGTTGAAAAGACTTGGATAAATTCATGATGAGAGGGGGTCAACTACCCCCTCTGCTGGGTAATCTAAGAAAGCAACTGGGGGAGGAAAGGGGGAGTGTACAGGGGGTTGGGGGGAAAAGAAGGGTGTGGTGTGGGTCCAAATTGTGGGTAGAGCCTATTCTAAATTTAGCTGCTCACACCAATTCTTAAAAATGAGGTCTGCTGTGGTTGTTGTTCAGTGTATCAGGTCTGTTGTGTGGAATTCATCATGTGGTATCTCCAAGAGAAATGGGCCATGTGTGGTGATGTAACCGTTAATGACTTTGAGGTTCCGTTTTCGATCTGGTGAAAGGAGGTGTGAGTGGTTAATAATGGGGATGTAAATAATTGCATTAGGGAAAAAGTGACTCTTGCTTCCTTGTGCATTGATGCATTCTGTTTGATGTTTTGTATGGGTCATTATCCATATTGTTTATGCCCACCGAGAGAACCACTATGCATGCTGGTGTCTAAATGAACCTCTGTTTTCTCCAGGACCTTTTTGAAATGGTAAAATGTTGCTCCAGGGTAACTCTCCACTTGTATGGGTTATGGGTTATGAAATGGAGGGATTCTATTAACATTTGAGTCTCCCAAGACTAGTATTGGTTTATGTCCCTTAAAATTCCAATCTGCCACCTTGCCATTTGGTGTAATACTTAAAGGCCCGTAGATGTCCTCCTAGGATCATAAATTAAACTGAGGTAAGCTCCAAGTTGCCTCTTTTTCTGGGTGGCAGTGCAGAAGTCGATGTGGTGAGAGATTCATTCAACCATAGTGTTGTTAAATATGAACATAAACGCCATATTGTGCATTTAAATGGTTTCATTGTTTTGTTAAAGGAAAGGAAAAACCTAAAAGAGGAAGTGCCAAACTAAAACCAAACAAACCATAAATATATAGAGTAGAAATAAATTATGAATAAAACCATGTTCTTCTCCATCCATTTTCCTGTCTGTTAAAACCCATTTTCTAATACAGGCCATTTGGTGTTATTGTCTGTAGGTTCTGGATCCACTCCCGTGCTGCCCACAGGTCCAGAGGCCCACAGGTCCAGACTATATGTGACTGTAACCCTGATATGGTAAGGTGAGTGATGGGGTGCTCCTGGAAGTGGGTTATGAGTAAATTGTAGGTTGATGTGGGCACTTGGCCAATGCAAGTTCAAAACAGACAGTGTGACCCAATTAAAGGCACTTCCGGTTGGCACAGGAAGCTATACGTAAACACATATCTTGCTTGGGGTATTCTCTTACAGAATCCTGAGTTTAAAGTCTTTATGTTAAAAATTTACTGATCTAGACAGGGTTGAATGCAGTCATTTTCACATTTGCAGGTTATGTACATCAAAATACCTTTTTGGGTGAATTTAACCACTTCCGGATGCTCCAGGATGCTTAGATTCGACACAGGTAGACCTCATAGTGGTCTGATGGACTGTCATAGAAGACAGGTTCATAAGGCATTCATAACCCACATAGGCTTCAGGTTGAATTTAGAGGTGCAGGCAATGTATTCCTATGGGGAGAGAAGTCCATGCAAACTGTTTGAAGTAAACACCTTCTTTTAACTGCTAAGGGTTAATGCCACACGGCCAAGGTTAGGCTTGCACGGATCGGGAGGACCTCAGGAACGTACCTGAGGTCGAATTGTGCTTCTCACCCTAGCAGTTCTCTCACTGTCACCAAAAACAAATGACATTTTGGGCCTACTTTTCTCATGGTCGCTGCGCTCAGACCGAGCGAGCTACGGGATATCTCGTTGAACTCTGCACAGCCTAGAGATTATGTTTATGCCCTTGCCTGCTCTCTGTGTCTTTCAGCACCACACCTTTTCACTCCATCCTTGCTGTGTGTGTGTGTGTGTGTGAGAGCTTTTCTTTGACATCTGCTGGCGGAAATTACTGATTTACAGTTTAGGAGGGTTACCTAGTCACACATGTGAAGTTTTGGAAAGATGTGACTTTTTTAACCCTTCAAAACAGACAGAGCTCCGAGGCTTTCAAGAACCAAAAGACTGGAAACCATTTTTTTTATATAGAGAGAGGAGACAGCAATGTTTTAATGAGGAAATACGCTTTTTTTTTATTCAAAGGCTGTCATGAGGACTCGTGTGATACAAAAAAAGTTACTGTGTAACCTGGGTTGCAATTCATTTCGCTTCAACATTGCGTGACGGTTTGTACTGAATTACACGATTCCTCAGCCTTTGACAGACGTTTGCTCCCGTTTGGTGGATGTGACCTGATCAATGTGTGTGACAATCTAAAATTGCAAACCATAACCCATATATACAACTCTCCTTCAGTGGCCTCCAACTGCTCTTAAATACAAGTAAAACTAAATGCATGCTCTTCAACCGATTGCTGCCTGTACCTGCCCGCCCGTCCAGCATCACTACTCTGGACGGTTCTGACTTAGAATATGTGGACAACTACAAATACCTAGGTGTCTGGTTAGACTAAACTCTCCTTCCAGACTCGCATAAAACATCTCCAATCCAAAGTTAAATCTAGATTTGGCTTCCTATTTTGCAACAGCATCCTTCGCTCATGCTGCCAGACATACCCTCGTAAGTCTGACTATCCTACCGATCCTTGACTTCGGCGGTGTCACAAAATAGCCTGCAACACTCTACTCAGCAAATTGGATTCGGCCTATCACAGTGCCATCCGTTTTGTCACCAAAGCCCCATATAATAACCACCACTGAGACCTGTACGCTCTCGTTGGCTGGCCCTCGCTTCATACTCGTCGCCAAACCCACTGGTTCCAGGTCATCTACAAGACCCTGCTAGGTAAAGTCCCGTTTTATCTCTGCTCGCTGGTCACCATAGCTGCACCCACCAGTAGCACCCACCAGTGGCCTATTTATTGCCTTTACCTCCCTTCTCACCTCATTTGCTCACATTGTATATAGACTTATATTTCTACTGTATTATTGACTGTATGTTTGTTTTACTCCATGTATAACTCTGTTATGTGTCGAACTGCTTTGCTTTATCTTGCCCAGGTCGCAGTTGTAAATGAGAACTTGTTCTCAACTTGCCTACCTGGTTAAATAAAGGTGAAATTAAATACAAATATATCACTGCCCTTTGGGCCAGCATAATCACAATGGGTTCCAATCGGTCGTTCAATAAAATACGTTTGCAACCCTGTTACCTGCTATCCATTTGAAATCACAAAAATAAGTCAAACATTTAGCTTGCTCTACATATAAAAGCCTAAGCTACCATTTATATATATTTTTTTACACTGGAATGGGTAGTTCATGTTTTTCTTTTTATTAATAAAGATTAGACCATTTCAAAACATACAAGTATGGCAATGATAACAATATGAATGGCTGCAAACATTCAGTCTTATAACTGTATCAATAGCCTCAGGAGGAATATTTAGTATTCTACATTACCAAAAGTATGTGGACACCTGCTTGTCAAACATCTCATTCCAAAGTCATGGACATTAATATGGAGTTGGTCCACCCTTCGCTGCTATAACAGCCACCACTCTTCTGGCAAGGATTTCCATTAGATGTTGGAACATTGCTGCGGAGACTTTCTTCCATTCAGCCACGAGCATTAGTGAGGCCTTGTGCCTGGTGGCATTGTCATGCTAAAACAGGAAAGGGCCTTCCCCAAACTGTTGCTACAAAGTTGGAAGCACAGAATCGTCTAAAGAAACCAATGAAATACAGCACCAGACCTCTATTCCTCCTCCATGAACGGTGCAGGTAGCGTTCTCCTTGCATCCACTAAACCCAGATTTGTCTACTCCAGAGTCCAATGGTGGCAAGCTTTACACCACGCCAGCCGACGCTTGGCATTGCGAACGGTGATCTTAGGCTTGTGTATGGCTGCTCGGCCATGGAAACCCATTTCATAAAGCTCCCGACGAACAGTTCTTGTGCTGATGTTGCTTCCAAAGGCAGTTTGGAACTCGGTAGAGTGGATTTCTTTTTTTACATGCTTCAGCACTCGGCGGTCCCGTTCTGTGAGTTTGTGTGGCCTACCACTTTGCGGCTGAGACGTTGTTGATCCTAGACATTGCCACTTCACAATAACATCACTTACAGTTGACCGGGGCAGCTCTAGCAGGGTAGAAATTTGACGAACCGACTCTCTGGAAAGGTGGCATCCTATGACGGTGCCACTTTGAAAGTCACTGAGCTCTTCTTTAAGGCCATTCTACTGCCAATGTTTGTCTATGGAGATTGCATGGCGGTGTGCTCGATTTTATACACCTGTCAGCAATGGGTGTGGCTGAAATAGCCAAATCCACTAATTTGAAGGGGTGTCCACATACACTATATATATAAAAGTATCTTTAATATCCTCATCTCCAGTTAATAGGCACATATTCAGACAAGTATGACATCCCTGGCTGCAAAAAATAATTATTTATACATTATTCCATTCAAGATTTAACTGGCATTGATTGGCTGCAAGGCTCAATTCAATGAAATAATACTGTGAATCATCCTCAGAGAATAAATCAAGAAATGTCAGAAGAATGACACTTGTGCAAATTATGAATGTGCTGCATGCTTTTTTTGCAAAGCTTTGTTTCAATTGCTTCTTCAATCCAGTCCGATCTGTAGATTTTGGTACATTTCCAAATAAACACTGATAGGATAAACCTTCTTCGATGCTGATGAGCACTGCCTCTGACTGATGGTTCCTTTGAACAAATCATATTCTAACATAAAAAGGTCCCTTTTTTTAGTCACTGTACAACGTTAAACCAAGCTTGACATTTTTACACAAATTAAACAATATGGCTATAGAGAGAACAGGTTATAGTAGCGATTTAAAAAAAACAACACTTGTCCATTGATTGCTTGACCTCACAGGCAAGAACATTGCCTTGACTTGCTAATGATAGGTTATGCAAGTTTCCCCAGCTTCAAAGATGTTCCATTAGCCTTTTTGTGTTGACACAGGTAGTGCCATTCTCAGTCTCTTGAAATGTTTAAGTTGACACTTCACATTTACTAACATCCATTTTTGTACATTCATAGGTGTCTTTAGCTGAGCTGTGAAATGTAACAAGATTGTGTAAACTGGTTTTAATCATGTTAGTAACGACGTGTACCGCAGTTCTTGTATTTATATTTAAAAATAAAAAATGCGAGGAGTTCTGATTTAGAGTACCCAAGATGGCCGCCTAACGAAAAGCCATTCAATTTTCAGTATTGCTCTGGGTCTTGTAGGCCTGCTTGCGGAGGTGATTCTCGATCTCCTCGCGGAACACCAGCATGCCCAGGTGGGAATGAGAAGCCTCGTTCATGGCTTTGGACTGGATGCACATGCGATACTGTTCTGGAGTCAGCTCGTCTGCACACTGCTTCTCGTGCCACAGGTGGAAGAGGCCAGATACCGGCGTACGCGTCACAATCAGGTCGCTCCGCAGGTACTTCCTGTACAAGTGGACATCTTCCACACCCCAACCTTTCACTTCCAGGTCAAAACCTCCTAGAAAATACAATTGAGGGGTAAAATATAAATTGTCACAGTAAAAATATGTAGCAAGCACACATAATACTTATCAGTCAACACTGCTTACCTATATTGAGGAAGTCCGAGCGGTACTGACATGTCATTCCAAAGCCAAAATCTCTCCAGAATCCAGCATCTTTCTTGTGAATCTATACGGAAAGTACACTTGTCATTGGCGAGTTGACTAATGTCAACATTAAGTAACAATTAAATAAAAAAAATATATAGACAGTACCAGTCAAAGGTTTGCACACACCTACTCATTCCAGAGTTTCTTTATTTGTTAAATTTTCTACATTATTGAATACTAGTGAAGACAAAAACTATGAAATATCATGTAGTAACTAAAAGTGTTAAACAAATGACAGCTTTGCATACTCTTGGCATTCTCTCAACCAGCTTCATGAGGTAGTCACCTGGAATGCTTTTCCAACAGTCTTAAAGGAGCTCCCACATATGCTGAACACTTGTTGGCTGCTTTTCCTTCACTCTGTGGTCCAACTCATCCAAATCCATCTCAATTGGGTTGAAGTCGGGTGATTGTGGAGGCCAGGTCATCTGATGCAGCACTCCATCACTCTCCTTCTTGGTCAAATAGCCCTTACACAGCTTGGAGGTGTGTTTTGGGTCATAGTCCTGTTGAAACACAAATGCTAGTCCCACTAAGCGCAAATCAGATGGGATGGCGTATCGCTGCAAAATGCTGTGGTAGTCATGTTGGTTAAGTGTGCATTGAATTCTAAATAAATCCCAGACAGTGTCACCAGCAAAGCACCATCACACCACCTCCTCCATGCTTCACGTTGGGAACTACACATGCAGAGACCATCCATTCACCTATTCTGTGTCTCACAAAGACACGGTGGTTGGAACCAAAAATCAAAAATTGGACACATCACACCAAAGGACAGATATCCACCGGTCTAATGTCCATTGGTTGTGTTTCTTGGCCCAAGCAAGTATCTTCTTCTTATTGGTATCCTTTAGTAGTGCTTTCTTTGCAGCAGTTCGACCATGAAGGCTTGATACACACAGTCTCCTGTGAACAGTTGATGTTGAGATGTGTCTGTTACTTGAACTCCGTGAAGCATTTATTTGGGCTGCAATCTGAGGTGCAGTTCATTTCAGATTTCTGAGGCTGGTAACTCTAATGAACTTATCCTCTACTGCAGAGGTAACTCTGGGTCTTCCTTTCCTGTGGCGGTCCTCATGAAAGCCAGTTTCATCATAGCGCTGGATGGTTTTTGTAACTGCACTTGAAGAACCTTTCAAAGTTCTTGAAATTTTCCATATTGACTGACCTTCATGTCTTAAAGTAATTATGGACTGTTGTTTCTCTTTGCTTATTTGAGCTGTTCTTGCCATAATATGGACTTGGTCTTTTAC